>NC_057797.1:705939770-705967556 GCF_018294505.1 Triticum aestivum | reverse complement strand
CCTCTCTCTCTTGGCCGGCGCCCCCTCCCCCCTTGGCTCCTTTATATACTGAGGTAGAGGCACCCCAAAGACACACAAGTTGACACAAGTTGATCCACGTGATCTATTCCTTAGCCGTGTGCGGTGCCCCCTGCCACCATATTCCTCGATAATACTGTAGCGGAGTTTAGGCGAAGCCCTGCTGTTGTAGTTCATCAAGATCGTCACCACGCCGTCGTGCTGACGAAACTCTTCCTCGACACTTTGCTGGATCGGAGTTCGGGGATCGTCATCGAGCTGAACGTGTGCTCGAACTCGGAGGTGCCGTAGTTTCGGTACTTGATCGGTTGGATCGTGAAGACGTACGACTACTTCCTCTACGTCGTGTCATCGCTTCCGCAGTCGGTCTGCGTTGGGTACGTAGACAATACTCTCCCCTCGTTGCTATGCATCACATGATCCTGTGTGTGCGTAGGAAATTTTTTGAAATTACTACGAAACCCAACACTACTGTCGCAGGGCTTCGCCTTAGCACTGCTACAATATGACCGAGGTGGAATATGGTGGAGGGGGCACCGCACACGGCTAAGGAACGATCACAAAGATCAACTTGTGTGTCTAGAGGTGCCCCCCTGCCCCCTATATAAAGGAGCAAGGGGGAGGGGGCGGCCGGCCTAGAAGGGGGCGCGCCAAGGGGAGTCCTACTCCCATTGGGAGTAGGACTCCTTCCTTCCTTGTTGGAGTAGGAGAAGGGGAAAGAGGGGGGGAGGAAAAAGGAAAAGGGGGCTGCGCCCCTTGTCCAATTCGGACCAGAGGGGGGGCGCAGGCCTCCTTCCTTTTGGCCTCTCTCCTCTATTCCCGTATGGCCCAATAAGGCCCATATACTCCCCGGCGAATTCCCGTAACTCTCCGGTACTCCAAAAAATACCCGAATCACTCGGAATCTTTCCGATGTCTGAATATAGTCGTCCAATATATCGATCTTTGCGTCTCGACCATTTCGAGAGTCCTCGTCATGACCCCAATCTCATCCGGGACTCCGAACTCCTTCGGTACATCAAAAATCATAAACTCATAATATAACTGTCATCGAAACCTTAAGCGTGCGGACCCTACGGTTCGAGAACAATGTAGACATGACAGAGACATGTCTTCGGTCAATAACCAATAGCGGGACCTGGATGCCCATATTGTCTCCTACATATTCTACGAAGATCTTTATCGGTCAGACCGCATAACAACATACGTTGTTCCCTTTGTCATCGGTATGTTACTTGCCCGAGATTCGATCGTCGGTATCTTAATACCTAGTTCAATCTCGTTACCGGCAAGTCTCTTTACTCGTTCCGTAATACATCATCTCACAACTAACTCATTAGTTGCAATGCTTGCAAGGCTTTATGTGATGTGCATTACCGAGAGGGCCCAGAGATACCTCTCCGACAATCGGAGTGACAAATCCTAATCTCGAAATACGCCAACCCAACATGTACCTTTGGAGACACCTGTAGAGCTCCTTTATAATCACCCAGTTACGTTGTGACGTTTGGTAGCACACAAAGTGTTCCTCCGGCAAACGGGAGTTGCATAATCTCATAGTCATAGGAACATGTATAAGTCATGAAGAAAGCAATAGCAACATACTAAACGATCGGGTGCTAAGTTAATGGAATGGGTCATGTCAATCAGATCATTCACCTAATGATGTGATCCCGTTAATCAAATAACAACTCTTTGTCCATGGTTAGGAAACATAACCATCTTTGATTAACGAGCTAGTCAAGTAGAGGCATACTAGTGACACTCTGTTTGTCTATGTATTCACACATGTATTATATTTCCGGTTAATACAATTCTAGCATGAATAATAAACATTTATCATGATATAAGGAAATAAATAATAACTTTATTATTGCCTCTAGGGCATATTTCCTTCATGACTTGTTGTGGAGCTCTTCCTTATCCTTGAGTGACATCTCATGAGCAACAATTCTTCCAATGACTTCTGTTGGCTTGAGATCTTTGTAGTTGGGCATTATTTGGGTCAATGTGCACACGGTATCATAGTTTTCATCCAAGGCTCTTAGGATCTTCTTGATGATGAATCTATCGGTCATCTCTTCACTTCCTAAGCCGGCAATCTCATTTGTGATGACAGCAAGCCTAGAGTACATTTCAGCGACACCTTCACCATCCTTCATTTTGAACTTGTCAAGTTGACTTTGAAGCACATCCAATTTGGTTTCCTTGACGGACTCGGTACCTTCGTGCATATCAATCAAAGTATCCCAAATTTCCTTTGCATGCTCAAGACGGATGATTTTGTTGAATTCTTCGGGGCACAATCCGTTGAAGAGAATATCACAAGCTTGAGCATTGTATTGCAGCATCTTCAACTCTTCCGCGGTAGCTTCACGGTTTGGTTCTCTCCCATCAAAGAATTCATCTTGCAAGCCAATACACACAATAGCCCAAAGGCCGGGTTATGTCCAAGAATATGCATGGTTCCGATAGGTGGTGCTATCGTACATCCACGTTGATGGAGACTTCAACCCACGAAGGGTAACAGTTGCGAGTCCACGGGGGGCTCCACCCACAAAGGGTCCACGAAGAAGCAACCTTGTCTATCCCACCATGGCCGCCGCCCACGAAGGACTTGCCTCACTCGGGTAGATCTTCACGAAGTAGGCGATCTCCTTGCCCTTACAAACTCCTTGGTTCAACTCCACAATCTTGATGGAGGCTCCCAAGTGACACCTAACCAATCTAGGAGACACCATTCTCCAAGAGGTAACAAATGGTGTGTTGATGATGAACTCCTTGCTCTTGTGCTTCAAATGATAGTCTCCCCAACACTCAGCTCTCTTTCACAAGATTTGATTTGGTGGAAAGAAGATTTGAGTGGAAAGCAACTTGGGGAAGGCTAGAGATCAAGATTTATGTGGTTGGAATGGAATAACTTGACCTCAACACAAGTGTAGGTGGTTCTCTCTCAGAAAATGTATGTTGGAAGTGTAGGCATGTTCTGATGGCTCTCTCCACGAATGAAGAGTGGGTGGAGGGGTATATATAGCCTCCACACAAAATCTAACTGTTACACACAAATCACCAAACTCGGTGGGACCGATTCAGAGAACTCGGTCAGACCGATTTAGTTCAAAATGTGAACGTTAGGATTTTCGGTGGGACCGACACGTCAACTCGGTGGGACCGATTTCGTTAGGGTTACGGCATAACGTAATCTCGGTGATACCGATTATACAAACTCGGTGGGACCGATTTTGGTAATAGACTAACCAGAGAGTTGGTCAGGCAAACTCGGCGGGACCGATTCGCTCATCTCGGTTGGACCGAAACGTTACGAAAGGGAAACAGAGAGTTTGCATTGCAATCTCGGTGGGACCGATCGCTCATCTCGGTTGGACCGAAACGTTACAAAGGGAAACGGAGAGATTACAATCCCATCTCGGTGAGACCGAGATCCCTATCGGTGAGACTGAAAAGACTAGGGTTTCTGGCAATGGCTATGTCAAGAGAACTCGGTGGCGCCGGATAGAAAGATTCGGTGGGGCCGAGTTTGACTTTTTGGTTTGGTACATATGTGGATGTGAGAAAGTGGTTGAGGGCTTTGGAGCATATCACTAAGCACTTTGAGCAAGCAAGCCATTAAGCAACACCTCATCCCCTCTTAATAGTATTGGTTTTTCCTATGGACTCAATGTGATCTTGGATCACTAAAATGAAAAATGTAGAGTATTGTGCTTTGAGCTTGAGCCAATCCTTCTGTCCTTTGCATTTTGAGGGGTCCACTTTTCTAATCCATGCCACGCGGAACATTGAGCTTTCCTGAAATATTTATCTTGAAATAGCATTAGCTCAATGAGCTATATGTTGTTAGGAATTACCAAAACCACCCAGGGATAGTTGCACTTTCACTCGGCGGCGACCGCATCCCGTGACGGGAATGGCGCTGCAACCACGACCACGACAGCGAGTTGCGGCCCAGCGTGCGGATCCGCCTGAGTTGCTTCACCAGGGTGACATCCATCGTTGGTCTTCGCCTCTTCGGTGTTCCGGTTGGATTGATTCTGATACAAGCGGAAGGCGTGTTTGATTCCGCCTGAGTCTGCTCAAGCTCGTCCACGACCGCGGCGAGCCGGGCGCGGCCACGGCCACGACAGAGAGTCGGGCGCGTCCACGGTCGCCGGGAGCTGGTGGTGGGCACGATGGGCAGTGGAAGCTCCGGCGCGCTCAAAGTGTTTGACGAAATGTCAAGCCCAACCTGATGGCTGTTAAGTTTTGTTGTTAACGCTGGTAATCATATGCATGTATGCAACCAAACGCCGGGTGAAAATTGCATCTTGATGACAAGACCCCCAATGTAGGCAACCAATCAACTGGTAATCTATGTTTTTTGACCCTGTTTTTACTTATCCAGGCCCAGCTCAGCCTGGCTCGTTTTTCCCCTCTGAGCCAGGCCCGACAGTGAAAGCAGCCAAACACGCCCTTGACTTGAGAGTGCATGAATGAATTCTGCAATGAACGACACGGTGATTTTGATTCTCCACCAATGTGTTATGCTGCTGAAATTTCTAGTGGAAATCCGCACGACTTGTCAAAATTTTGGCCTTGTTTGTAACAAAACCAAAACTTTTGGGTCTTCCACCTCAATTTTTTGGCCTTGATTGTAACGAAGCCAAAATTTTGGCCTTACAAATACCATTTATAACCAAGTCGGTTGATTTCTCATTCGTTTGGCCTTGACAAGTCTGCATGCCACTGCTACCAACTGACATGAAGTCTTGGGCAATTGAGGGTGATGTTAGTATGGTGCCGCAGCAGGCGGCGGTGGCAACAACATCATGATGGTCGTGGCCCAGCAGAGGCTCGGGTCTTTTTATGAAACATTTTCTGCAAAGTTACACTATCATTACTTTTACATTTTATTAACCTATTTCTAAATGTCACAAACATTTTTCGAAAGACATGACTATTTTTTAAATGTCACTAAATTTTTTATTGAATGATACAAACATATGTTTTAAAAATTGTGCAAAAAAATTTCTACACTGATGGACATTTTTTAAGTGTACGATGAGCACTTATAAAGTTTAAGTAGATTAGTTTTAAAAGTTCTAGCAACGAGCTCATGATCATTTGGATCGAGCAACAATAAAATATTGGAACCCAAGATTTTAGATCAATGAACTTTGCAAGTACGTTTTGGCAGGTTTTTTTGGTAAGAACTGATTTTGTGGTGAACGGAAATAGCAACCATACATTAACCTCACACAATTTGCATATGATCGTGGCGATTGACTAAATGGATATCAAACATTAATGTTTGTGATTACTTTGGATATATCATGCCATGATATTAGATGCGCACGCTGACTAATTTTTTTATGCAAAAGATGTTTTACAAGATAATGAAGTACATATTTCCCCCAACACAAAGATACATCAGTACATATACCATAAAAATGAAATTGAGTACTCCCTCTATTCCGTAATGTAGTGCATATATATTTTTGAAAATTCAAGCATCGGAAACTTTGACCAGATTTGTGGAGAAAAATATTTACATCTAGAATGCCAAACTTACATAATTATTGCATTCATTATAAGATGAACTTTCATACTTTATATATTTGATATTGTAGATATAAATAGTTATCTCTCAAAACTTGGTGGTGGGGCAAGGCAACCCGGGCGGAGGTAGGGCTGGCGACAGGAAGTCTTGGGCTGTTGAGGGTGGATGTTAGTATGGCGCCGCAGCTGGCGGCAGCGGCAACAACATCATGATGATCGTGGCCCAGCGGAGGTTGGGCTCTTCATGTCGTCGGGACTGGAGAGGACATGGTCCTCGCTTTTTGCGACACAAAAAGATGTCGAAATGCACATGGCAACCCTGACTAGGTCGGCCCAATGGCGCCGGAGCGGGAATTGTAGCGAAAAGATTACATATTTTGGAAAGTCAAATTTTCTCTTCAAAATTTTTGGATTTTTTAAAAATCAGGATATTCATCCAAAATTTGGATTTTATGGAAAAGGAGAACATTTTTTTGGAAAACATGATCATGTTTTGAATTTCCCAAACTATTATGAAACACTTTTTTTGAATTTGCAAACAAATTTTAAAACTTAGAACACTTTTCAAAATTCAAACCAATATTCGAGAACATGAACATTTTTTTGAAATATCAAATAATTTCTGAAAAATTCTGAAAAGGGAAACATAATTACTCCCTCCAATCCATATTAATTCTTAGTGATAAGTACAACTTTATACTAAATGAGCAACAATTAACATGGATTGGAGACAATAATGATCCATGTTAATTCTGAGTGATTCAGTACAACTCTATACTAAATGAGCAACAACTAACATGGATCGGAGAGAGTAATGTTCCATATTAATTCTCGGTGATTTAATACAACTTTGGACTAAATCGGCGATAATTAATATGGATCGGGGGAGTAATTTATTAATAGCAGAACATAATATATTTGCAATACATACCTTTTTCATTGGTTTGTTCAAATTGGAAGATTGATATACTCATGGGGTATTTTTGTATCAATCATGGCTATATATATGCACCATCTACAAACGATTTGTTATAGTCGTGCCAAAAACCATGATGAGGCATTGGCAAGCTCCCTCCTGTCTCCTCGTGCTCCTCTTCGTCCTCGTCTCCTCCGAGGCTTCCACTCTAGAGGACACATGCAAGTCCGTCGGCGCAAGCAAGAAGGACATCGGCTACGACTACTGCATCAAGTTCTTCCAGGGCGACAGCGCCAGCGCCACCGCGGACAGGCACGGCCTCGTCGTCATCGCCACTAAGATCACCCGAGGAGAGGCCGCGAACACCCGCAAGCGCATCGATGCCCTCAAGGCCTCGGTGACGGACAAGAAGGTCAGCGGGCGCCTCTCCGACTGCCGGATGCACTACACGGCGGCGCTGAAATGGCTCGAAGCCGCCGCGGAGGGCGTCAAGTCGGGTAATTTGCAGGACGCGAAGACGAACCTCACGGCCGTGATATTGGGCACGGACACCTGCGAGGAAAGGTTCCGCGAGCTGGGCGTCGTGTCGCCGCTGGCCGCCGAGGACGCTGAGTTCTCCAAGGGCTGCTCCATCGCGCTCGCCATAACCACCATGTTGTAGCTAACGTGGTAACTGCTCTAGCTGCGAGTCCATGATCATTTGGATCGACCAAATAAACTCTTGGAACCTGCAATTTCAAATCAGTGAACTTTGCAAATATGTTTGGACGGAAATTTTGTTTCCTTATAGAATTGCCTTGAATTATTATTTTTCTGGAGCTTATAGAATTAATTTTATGATTTCTTATTTTTCTGGAGCTTACAGAATAGAAATACTCCATCTGTCCATATTTACATGCATGGCGCACGGTTTTATGTACGATGGCGCTGATGGAGGAAATGGATGTGCCCCATTAATGTTCATCCTTATTTAGGAGATCTGATGCCACAAGATTATGTATAACCAGACTCCCATATCGTTCCTAAATGCTCGAGCAGGTTGCCCGGTCATTGACCGGACGAAAAAAATAGTATCAAACCAGCATTGACCGGACGAAAAAAATAGTATCAAACCAGGTTTCCACCAGCCCAAACGCCGGGCCCGCACCAATTTTTTTATTCTTTTTTGGGTGGTGGAGGGGGGGGGGGTATGGGGACGTCCGGATGTGCAACATCAGAATGATCGCTAGGGCCCGCGCGCCCATATTCACTCCCACCTTGCCGGACCAGCCCTCTTCTCTTCTTTGTTTGTCCTCGTCCATACAGCCGTAATCGGTCAAGGTCACCACTACCGGACGCCGCCCCATGGTCATTACTTCTAGATCATCGATGAATTCGTCATGGAATGATGGCTATGAGTGGAAAAATGATTTAACTTAAAAACTTTCTAAATGTGAACGGCCATCAACGCTCACTTTTGTGAAGTTGTGAAGAGTATGAACTATGACTCGGCTGTTCATACCCCTCACAAAGGGGGCATTGATGGTCATACTGAGAGAGAAGATTACTGCTTTTGCATGATGCGGCTATCTAAGCCGGCCGCATCGCTCCTCGTGCAGCGAGGTGACACTAAACCCCCAACCCCGCCGGACCTGAAATTTTCTATTTGTGTGCACTGTTTGACCAAAATGATCGACGTGCATGTGTTTTCATGTATTTGATGTTTCAAAAATACGGTTTATGATTGCAAATGGCAAAATTCCGGTTTCTTTGTGTTTGTGTTTGCATGAGGCATGTCCGGTCACTTTATGCGGGCGTATCGGCAGACGTATAGGGATCTGGATTAGGCAATTCGGGCCTTAGATGCTCTAAGGGAGAGAAATGCAGGGTAACTAATTTTATTCGCAAAAGATGCATGCAAAATAATTAAGTACATATCTCTATCTCTATCTTCTCTAAATCTATCTCTGGTTCTTCTATCTCTATCTCTATCTTCTCTATCTTCTATCTCTCTATCTCTAGTTCCTATATCTCTTAGTGACACAGAGCATATCAGGAAGGGTTTGCATTAAACTGAAGGTCACTCTCTGACCTTGTTGTGTTGGGGTGTAGTTGTCCAGATCTTGCTGGATGAGAATGTACTCCCTCCGGTCCTTTTTACTCTGTATATTAAAATTCTCTGAAGTCAAACTTCACAAAGTTTGACTGTATTTATATGAAAAAATATCAACGTCTGCCATACTAAAGTTATACAATATGAAACTTTAAGTTATGACACATCTATTGATATTGATTTCAGATTGTGAATGTTGGTAGTTTTTTTATAAAGTTGGTCAAATTTTATGAGGTTTGACTTCAGTCAAATCTTATATGCGAACTAAAAAGGACCGGAGGGAGTACATGCCGGATGAGAATACTACTGGCTTGCTCTCTCACTACAATGTGTGATGCTAGATACAGTTTTGGGCTTCGAGCCCGGGTCACATGCTGTTGGTCGTTTCCTTCTCCGATCGGTCGGCTGGTTTGATTGCTTCCGATCGATCGCTATCTGACGAGCAGCCAAGTCCAGCAGCCAGGAGACGGCCGCACGGCAGCTAACGGCGCAACGCGTAAGGATCGACCTGCACGGCAGCGGCGCCAACGCTCAGGCAATGAGGCAAGTCAGTCTGCGAGTGCGATCGGGATTGGGGCATGACCGTGACACGCCATCTCGTCACGAATTCACCATCAGGTTTTCCCTCAAAAAATCACCATCACGTATACACCCTAACAGAACACCAAGCCCATTTAATTTACTCCATTTTCCTTTAACGGATACATACGCATGTCGATGATTATGAACGTGCATCTATTAATTTTGTTCTTGTCATCTTTCATGTACTCCCTCCGTTCCTAAATATTTGTTTTTATAGAGGTTTTAAATGGTGACTACATATGGAGTAAAATGAGTGAATCTACACTCTAAAATATGTCTATATACATCCGTATGTAGTGACCATTTGAAATCTCTAGAAAGACAAATATTTAGGAACGGAGGGAGCACATCAATACGTGTGCATTATCGTTCAACTTTTGCATACTTCCAACCCACGTCTTCTGCATACCGGCCGGGTTAGACGATAATCCTGATCATCGAAATCAGAAGTTGCAAAAGAGACAAAGATAATATAGGTTTTAACTCAATTTCAGAACAAGCTAGGTAGTGGTTTATATTATAAAACAACCGTAAGTTCCGTCTAATAACCAGATATTGCACGTGATGTTAATGTTGCAGTTAAGATTTTGAAGACATTTACACGTTCAAGCAACAGGTACAGTACTTGGTCCATCCTGTTATAATTACAGTACAGTTACATTGTTATTACTCTTAGCGCTTAAATTTGAGCTTTGTCCAGAGATTTGCTTCGTCCTCCTCCATCTAATCAGATACCTACACGACTGGTCCAGCCGGAGTCGCAGTCACTGAGCTCCACGATGAGGTCCACGCCCCCGGCGTCTACAGTTAATCATACCCGAATTTCCCATCGAGCGGACGCCACCTGAATTTCCTAGCAGGATCTTCCGTCCCTATATATATCGGCTCCCTCCACATCCAAAAGACAAAACGTCTGACACAACCACCACTAAAACCAGCGCAAAGATGATGAGGCATTCCCAAGCTCTCTCGCAGCTCGCCGTCCTCCTCCTCCTCTTCCTCCTCGTCTCATCCAGCGCCGCTTCCACTCTAGACGACACCTGCAAGTCCGTCAGCGCGAGCAACAGGGACCTCGGCTACGACTACTGCGTCAAGTTCTTCAAGGCGTGCAAGGACAGCGCCACCGCGGACAAGCGCGGCCTGGCCGTCATCGCCACGAAGATCATCCGAGCGGCAGCCGTGAACACCGGCAGGCGCATCGCCACCATCAAGGCCTCGCACGGGGACGACAGGAGGATCCAGGGCCCGCTCGCCGACTGCGACGAGCTGTACTCGAGCGCCGTGGACCAGCTCGACGCGGCGGCGAGGGGCATCTCGTCGGGGAAGTTCCAGGACGCCCTGACGAACCTCAGCGCCGCTGCGGACGCGCCACAGACCTGCGAGGAAGGGTTTCGCGAGCTGGGCGTGAGTTCGCCGCTGGCCGACGAGGACTCCAAGTTCAGTAAGGAGTGCTCCATCGCTCTCGCTGTAACGAACACGTTGTAAGCGACAAAGTCTATTAGTCATTTGGATCAATATAAATAATCCTGGAATACAATTTTAGACCAGATAAACTCCGCAATCACGTTTGGCCGCACTTTCCTTTGTTGTTCTATAAATTATACTCCCTCTGTAAACAACTTCAGTGGATTTTTATTGTTCTTAAGTAGTGATCTAAACGCTCTTATATTAATTTATGAAAAGTGTGAAAGTAAGTAACAAGGTCAGTGGATTTTTGGCCTCATGGCTCGCGGATGCTGTCCGATGCCTAGATCTCCGCATATGTGATGATGGTGAAGTTTCTCAAAAAAAAATATGATCATGGTGAAATAGCAGTCACTAAGAAAACGGCACACAATTTGCGGACGATCGTGGCCATCAAAGCGAATGCATGAACATCCATCGAGCATCAATGTTTGTCAATGTTCAGGAGATCTGGCGGCATGGGATGAGATGCCCACGCGCGGCACGCTACCGAATTTTGTACGCAAGAGATGCTTGCCAGACAAGTGCAAGATTATATTATTGTTGGCAATCAAATACGCCCACACGTATTAGTTGCCACATACATCAAAATAGCGGATGCCGGTATCCTTTTGTTTAGTCATATCATTTTAAGTGTTTTACAGCGAAACGTCACAACGAATGGTTGCAGAACGAATCTGATACTGATACCGGTAGCACATGATGGATGCATGGGTCATGCTGTGTCCGGCGGCGCCGGCCTCACCGCGGGTAAGGTCCAGCCACGAAGGTCATGTCCAGTCAGGCAGTCAGCGTCGTCGCGCGCGGATGGAGGCGGCAAACCAGCGTGCGCGAACGTTTCGAGCCGAAGGTGCAAACTTCGGGAAAATTGGCCACGATAATCCTAAATTTTACTGTGTGGGCATCATGATTTCCAACCAAATGTTACCATGCACTTCCACTTCTTTTCTTTTCTTTTTTCTTTGAAATCATGTACTTCCTTTTTAAAGAAATATAAGATGTTTTAGATCCCTAGCAATGATTTGAAACATTATATTTCTTTCTCGCCGGAGTCGGACAAACCTTGTTGTAGTAGACAATCGGAAAGTCGTCGTGCTAATGCTCCACATGACCGGCACACCAGAACAGCAACCACCGTCGATGATGAGAAGTGTTGATCAGAAGGATCCACCATATAGACACACGAATATAGACGAATGAAAATCGGATCCAAGTGGATCCGCTGAAGCCAAACACCGAACAAATCCCGCGAGATCCATCGGAAACGCACCTCCACGTGCCCCCTCCGGCGATGATAGACACACCACCAGAGAGAGACTAGGTAGGGAGAACCATATGCTACCTTCAGGGAGCCGCCACCGCCACATGTTTTTGAGTAGGACACAAACCCTAAACAAACCCAAAAAATAAAAGCGAAGCCCTCCCGCCGGCAAGGACGAGGTAGATCAGTGGCGACGCCGACAGAAGGCGGGAGGAACCCTAACGCCCGTTGCCTTTCCTTGTGTGGTAGGAGCGAAGGGGTATTGTGCACTCAATGACTTACATATATTTCTTTACAGAGGTCGTATATTTCTTTACAGAGATAGTAAATCTGTAGGTTTAAATCTCTCGTAATTGTAGCATGAGCAATGCTATTTGTACGTACATGTTTCAAAAAAACTTGTACACACTAGTCCATTAGTTGGCTAAAAACGTGAGAGCAGTTACAATTTACTTCCTCCATTCCTAAATACTCCCTTCATCCAAAAAAGCTTGTTCAAAGCTTGTCCCTCAAATGGATGTATCTAGCACTGACTTGGTGCTAGATACATCTATTTAAGGGACAAGCTTTTCCGAACGGAGGGAGTATAAATCTTTTAAAGTGGATTCATTCATTTCACTTTTATATAGTCTATATTAGAATCTCAAAAAAAGACTTAGATTTAACAACAAAGGGAGTAGAGAGTAGTACGCTTGAATTTTGTAAAACCTTTACATAAGAATAGGATTTTCCTTCTAGCATTGCTCAATTCCTTGACCTTTTACGCCTAGGCGTCATCTACTCGGTTGCTTGCAATTTCCAAAAAGTTAAATCCGTACATATATGAACGCGATTGGCCAATTCTTTTCTCAGGAAAACTTTCAACCTATTCATCTGCAACCATGACAGTACAACGAACATCAGAAATAGTAAAAAAAGTACATGCAAACCAATTGGCGATAACTACAAGCATCGAAGCGAACCAACGGCGAGCCGCCATCATAGCCCCTCCCTTGCCGAGCCAGGCAAAACTTGTTGTATTAGACAGTCGGTAAGTCGCCGTGCTATCGACCCATAGGACCAGCGCACCTGAACAACAACCGCCACCGATGAAGATAGCGTAGATCAGAAGATTCAACCTGAAGACACACGGACGTAGACGAACAACGACCAGATCCGAGCAAATCCACCAAGACAAATCGACCGAAGACACACCTCCATAGGCTCACCGATGATGGTAAACGCACCGCCGGGAAGGGGGGGTAGGCAGGGAGAATCTTATCTCATGTCCTTGTCTCACCTTCCTGAGCAGGGCAAAAATCCTAATAAAACTAAAAAAGATCTAAAAACGGAGCGCTCCCGACGGCAAGGGCCTGGATCTGCCGTGCCCATTGGCCCTAAGGCCACCAGAGAAGAGGTGGATCGACGGCGGCACCAACGAGAAGTAGAGGAACCCTTATCTTATTTTAGGAGAGGAGGCTGCAACTGCATGAGGTGTTGCAATAATGTGTTGGACGTGGAGTTTCTACACCTGGGCTCAAATGCTTCTTATGTGAACAGTAAAATAAAAAAACATTTCAAGAAGTTCTGAACTTTTTTGTGGCATACTTCAAGAAATGTTTGTTGTGCACGTAAAATTTCATCACAAAATGACATTGATGGAAGGCGTGGTAAAAAAACAAAATTGATGCTCTAAAAATGTTACTTTCAAACGCATTTTGGAGCTCTGATTTTATTTTAGTTTTGCCATGACTTTTACCAATATGATTTCGTGATGAAATTTTGCATGCACAACAAGCATTTCTTTTTTTTTTGCGAGGACACAACAAACATTTCTTAAAATGTGCCACACAAAAAAAATCAGTATTTTGTGAACTTTTTTATTTTTTTATTTTAACAAACATTTCTTAAAATGTGCCACACAAAAATTTCAGTAGTTTGTGAATTTTTTCATTTTTTTCATTTTACTGTTCACATCAGGAGCATTTGAGCTCGGGTGTAGAATGGTAATTTCGTATCGTATCACGCTTCTGTCTTCGCCAGTTCCATACAGGTAGCAGGAGTGTTGAAGGTACAAACTATTTGATGGGTGGCCCAAGGTACCTCTCAAAATTTTGATTTCAAGGCTCAATTATATCCACACTGTCCACTGCTTTGTTATTCGGCGAGTCACAACCAGTTTTATCCCCAACGTAGCCCCTTATTGAAATAGACATATTCTGGGCATAACACGTTAAAATAAACTTAGTTGCAGATATACAGCAAGATGACCCACCAGAATTCTAGAAAAATTACAAAATAAGTTGAAAAGGAAAAAAGGAAAAGGGAAACATATTGTTCATAAAATAGAAGAAAAAAAGAAAGGAAAATGGAAGAAAAAAAAGAAAACTGGAATAGAAAAGGAGATAAAAAACCGAAAATAAAACTTGCTGAAATTAATATATGTGTAAGAAAATTTAATCCCTGAACTATTTTTTATTATGTATTTTTAAGAAAAAAATCAATGGATTTTAAAAAATATAGTTTTTTATTTAAATATATTTATGTATACAAATATTATACTCATGCATTGTATTTTTTATGTAAACCATGGATTTTCTTCAAAAACAAATTGTATATATGAAATAAAATTGTTCAAAGAGTATTGAAAAACAAGTTCATGAACACAAAAATCTACCATGTATTAGAAACTTGACATAAGTTTCGATAAATCAAATCATAATAAAACAGAAGAAAAAATGGATGAAAATAAAAATGCAATAAACGAGAAGAGAAAGAAATTTGTTTGACCCATTCTTTTTCCTGGTTCGAGTCACTCTTGATTCACAACTTATTTTTCAAATGATAATCCGCAGGAAAATACGCAACCTTGAGGCCTCATTTGGTTGTTGGGGTTGAAAAAACCTGGGCAGTAAACCCCGAAGTAGGAATTTCCCAGCTCACAGGGTAGCCTCCTCCCACCATGTGAAAGTACCCCGTTACCATTTGGACACCAAAGGGGAGGGAAGGGAACATGCAAAATTTTAAAAACAGGTTCCAGAATATAGAATTCTCTGTTTTTGTAAGTCAGATGGATCTAGACTTGCTAGCGTTGGACATCATAGATGCTTGAGCTAGTGCTAGTCAGATGGATCTAGAATCTAAGCATCTCTATAGAATTGCCTAGAATTGGATAAAACTAATTCTAGATAAGCACCTCTACAGAACGCCGCGTCGTCGTCCTCACGGACGCGACAGAGAGCGGATGGATCTTGGAGAAGGAGAAGTGCGGCCGCCGGGCCATTGTCGTTGCCTTCGCCGGAGGGCAGAAGAACCGGCAGGCATAGAGCTTGGGGGGCCTTCGCCGGAGGGAAGTGGAGGCACTGTTCCTGGTGGCCCGAGGGAGAAGCTCGTGAGGCGTCGGCTCGCGAGAGCGAGCGAGGGCTTTCCTTCCCGGCCTATCGAGGCTTGGATGTTTCTCCCGAGGAAAGTCCGTGGGAAGGCTCGGGATCCCTCCCCCACATCGGTGTCCAAATGGCACGACCGATCTCCCTGGGCCAACTCAGCCCGTGGTTCTGTGACCCGGGAAATCAGCGGGGATCTCGAAGGGATTCCATGCAACCAAACCAGGCCTGAGGGTTCTTGGATCACTGATTGGTTGTGCCTCTTGTGGATGCGCCTCTTGCGGCTACCAGGCAGTTGCCTCTGAAGCCAGGTAAGAGCAGCTCCAACAAGCGCGCAATGCGCGGGCGCGCTAAAAAAACATTTACATTATTTTCATAGTCAGTTTTTACCACGCTGAGCGCTGGTTCCAACGGCCGCTGCAAAAAATTGCGTGCGCACGCCACTCCGGCAGACGCGTTATATTTTTACTACTTGTCGTCTTCTCCGTCTACTTCAACTTGATACACATTCGACTCCGACTCGATACTTCATAGATAGGCATAGATAGATAAATAAAAAGATATATAGATAGATAAACGATAAACAAAAACGACATATAGATAGTTCATAGCATAGATAGATAGTTCAACTACTACTCCCATCCTGCTCCTCCGACTTCCACTCCGCCTTGGTGATGTCCTCCTCCGAGGTCTCAATGGAGGCGTCAAGATACCGATCGTCATCGGAGTCCCAGGACGACGCTTCTCCTAGGTCGATGTTGAATTGAGCGGCCGCCTTCCGCATACGCCTGTCCTCGCGATAGGCGGCTCGCTCCGCCCTCCTCTCCTCCCTCCTTTCCGCGAAAAACTAGCGCTCATTGATGACGTCCTGCGGGAAGCGTTGGCGCCACAACTCCATGGCTTTCTCGTCCCTCTCGGCGAGGCCGAGATGGCGCTCCCACCTCCGGTTGTCGTGACGATCCGCGTCGGTGATAAGCCGCGGGGGAGGCGCGAGCTCCTGCGCCAGCTCCCGTGTCGGCACTTCCGGGAAGTTCATTTTCCTGCGAGGCCGCCAGAGGCGCCATGCCGCCGCGTTGTACACGCGGGCCGCCATGTGGGCGGTCTCAAAAGTGCCGAGGCCGAGGCGCATCTCCCCGGACCGGGTCTCGGAGGAGAAGGTGACGGAGGGGCGTGCGCGGACGCCCCCGACGGCGCGGCGGCGACGAGGCGAGAAAGAGCGGGGAGTGAGCGGCAGAGGGCGCGTGGCGAGGTGGAGAGCGATGGGAGCGCGCGTGGCAGGCACTGCATTTATAAAGCGCGCTGGACGCCACACGCCAAAACTAGCGCGCCCAGCCGCATTTTCGTGCACGCGCTATCTTTTCTCGAGCGCCTGAGTTTCCCGCGCCCGCTGGAGCGCACGAAACTAGTCCGCGCACGCTAAAACTAACTTTTATCATGCGCGCGTTTTTACAGCCATTAGAGATGCTCTAAGGGCGGGTGTAGGAATCCCCCGTTTATTGTTTATTTTTCCTCTGTGGGCGTTCTTCCAGCCATGAGCAGCGCCCCTATGTCTTGGTAGGACTTTGTTGCAATCAATGAAACTATTTCTGGCTAGGAGCGGCTCCGCTGGATTAGTTTCTTGTATTAGCCTATGCTGGATTGGTTGCTAGCAGTAGCGTGAGGATCAGCTTTGTACTAGCTGCGTTGGATGAGTACTACTCCCTCATTTCCGGTTTATAGGGCTCATCTTAAAAATATTTATTTTTTCAATTTATAAGCCGCAATTCTATTATTTACCATTACATGTTCAGATTTTAAGGTGTATTAAATCACTGTATGCAAGGATGAAGAAAAAACTCAGCAATGCATGTAGAAGTTTTGATCATTTAGTGGTCATGCATGCATGTAGTGTAATTAATGCATCAATATACATATTTTTTTTAAGAAAAATAAAAGTACTAATTAAGTATTTTTGCAAATTACGAAATTAATTCACCATTCATCATCTACTTTAGGCTGGTCACAATGGGGAGGAACTTAGGAGTAACATCACACACTCCAAATACAACTTTGCTTATGTGTCACATATTTAATAAAGAGAGAGGTGCTTGTGGTAACTAGCTAAGTTACCGGAACATCACACACTCCAAGAAACAATGGGTCTATAACCTAATAAATACATTATTGCATGACACTACATAGATGTTCCTACCCACTGTGGAGGTAGTAACATAGTCTAGGGAAGTGTGTAAGTTACTAGACTATGTTCTTGCCCATTGTGACCAGCCTTAATTGAAGAGATTTTGAAGTTAAGCCTGCCATGTAGGCAAAAAATCTGATGTGGCAAGACAATTAAGAGGAGAGAGATGGTTTTGATGACCCGAGAAAAAACCAATGCCAAGCGCGCAAACTTAGGCCAAACATTTAAATGAAGCAAGCTCACCAATACATGAAAGAGTTTAATATTTAATTCATTAAATGAAGGGAGCTTAGACTAGCCACAATGGGTAGTAATATAGAGTAGTAACATGCTCATGTTACTACTCTATGTTACTACCTCTATAATGGGGAGTAACATATGTGTGGTAACATGTGACACTTCATTTATTAGGCTATAGACTCATCTTACCTTGGTATGTGTGATGTTACTCATACTACTGGTAACTAGCTATGTTACCACAAGCCTCTTTTTTTAATTTATTGCTTGTCATATCATCTATTTTATCTAGATATGTGTGATGTTACTACCTACGTTACTCCCAAATACGACTCTGGGAAGACACATGGTTGGGGAACAACCCCCTAAACGTGCAATATCCAAGCTTATATCGGATAGTTAGACATAAGTTTATCACGATTAAGCAAGTGTTGGGTCAAGAAAACCCAGATATTTCTTTTCGTAGAACGCCCTTTGAACCTCGTTTGACAGCATGGGAGGATTTGCTAACCCGTTTGGGAGCCATTCGGCTGTCGGAGGAACCAGACATCTTTCGATGGAAATTGCATCATAGTGGAAAGTTTTCGGTCAAATCCATGTATGATGCCTTGGTACATAATGAGGTCCCAATTGATAATAGAAAACTGTGGAAGCTTAAGATTCCTCTAAGAGTAAAAAAATTTCCTATGGTTTCTCAATAAAAGGGTTATCTTAACTAGGGACAATTTGGCACGGCGAAATTGGCAAGGTTGCAAAAAATGTGTTTTCTGTCACCATGATGAGTCGATTAAACACTTATTTTTTGAATGCAAGTTTGCACGATCTGTATGGGCCATCGTCCAAAGAGCTTCGAATTTATATCCCCAACATAGTGCAGGGAATATATTCGGCAATTGGTTGAGGGGTATAGATAAACAGTTTTCTGCTCACATTCTTGTGGGGGCGGCTGCCTTATGTTGGGCACTCTGGCTCACCAGGAATGACATTGTTTTTAACCGTAAATGTGTTTCATCTCCTATGCAGGTTATTCATATATGCTCGCGATGGCTCCGTACGTGGTCTATCCTGCAGAAGCCGGAGGATAGAGACCTTTTTATGATGGCGTCTACTCGGCTGGAGCGTTCTGCCTGGGAGATTTTCTACCCCCATGGATGGCGGTGTGATCTTCGGATAGGATCAGCCCCTTTATAGGCTGGGCTTTATTTATCTTTGCTTCTGGATTTTGGCCAGTTTATTTCGATCTTTACTTCTTCGAACTTTTGGTTGTGTGCATCTAGTTATGCAGAGGCCGGGTGATTTTTGATGCGATTGTGTCAACTTGATATTTCAATTCAATGAAAAGCCCTTTATCGAAAAAACCCTACGTTACTCCCACTATGGATAGTCTTAGCAACAACAACTTAAGCACCTATGCATTGAAGACTATAATAGCTAAACTATATAATGTGCTTAGCACATCATCGCGCCGCCGCCGCTAGGCCCCTACTCCATCGCTGCCTCATCTCCTCCTCCCCTGATCCAAGAAACCTAGCGCTGCCGCCAGGCCCCCGCTTCCTCGCTTCGCCGCCGCTGGAGGGGCCGCTGGCGAAGTCCGCGCGTGCTCCAAGGAAGGTGGCGGCGGGGCTGTTTCTCCCCTCTCCGCGGTGTTGCGCGCGCGCTGTCTGCATCGCCATGAGCGCGGGCGAGATGCAGGGCTACGGGAGCGGCATCAGCGCGGGGAGAGGCCGGATCCTGGTCGGGCTTGGCTAGATCTAGCTCCTCCGCCCTCGTTGGCCCTCGATGTGGTGCGCGCCGCGTCGGCGGGCAGTGCTCGGCGGCTCTATGGTGGAGTCGCGGACGCTGGTTTGCGGCGGGCGGCGTGCGACGGCGAGGTGGGGCTCAGTGGCTTCGTGGTGGGGTTGCGAGCTCCGGTGGGCAGTGAGGGCGGCGGCCCTGGAAGGTGGTGGCGGGTGAAGCTCGGGCTTCCCGCGGCGGCATGGCGTGGTGTAGTCCCTGTCCAAGGCGGATCTGCATCGGCGGTCTCGTGGTTTTTACTACGGATTGGTTTAGATCAGAGACGGTGGCGAGCGTCCGGGATCCATCTCGGCGGCTCTCGCGGTTTGGCGAGATGGGGTGGGAGTCCTCCTCGCAGGCTCCAGTGGTGGCACACTCAGGCAGTGGTCGGTGCGCCAGGGCTCCTATGGTGGCACTGCTGTTGCGGTTGGTCAACGGATCTAGGCGGCTAGATCTGGGGCTTTGAAGGCGGTCGAGAGAGTGCACAAGTTGTCGGGTGGATTTCTTGGGATGGATCCAGGTGAAAACTTGGTCTTCGGTCGTTGGCCGGAGCCGGTGATGACGATGCCCTAATCATCATTTCCTTCATGAAGGCATCATCGAGATGAAGCTCCCAACCCCACTTAATACCTCCGGGAGAAACCCTAGATCAGTTGATCGAATGACGGCGGCAATCATGTGTCGTTACCCCCTTGGGGGAGGCATTCTTGGAGATGCACTCGGGCTCGAGGGACCAGCAGACAACTTCTTCGGTGGAGCGGTGTTTATTTCTACATATTCAAGGCGGCGGTTCTCGGCGGCATGGAGCAGTGGAGGCTTGGCGTCATATGTGTGGCGATGGACACGCGCCGGAGGTCGACGTTGTCTGGCATCGTGGTGACGTCGATGGCAGAGAGGCCTGACAAGGTCGATGCGTCAGTATATGCTTTGAGGATGGATCGATGGAAGACGAAGGTGACGGCCCTTTGCAGCGTGTGCATGTGGTACTCAATGATAGTGTGCCGGTCCGGAGTGTTACCCAATCCCGCCTATCTGGCTTCGATGGGGCATCCGGCGTTAGATATTAGGCTTTCGTGCGATGTCTGTTGGTATTTGGCCCGGACATTCGGCACACCTTCATCAAAAGAATAGGAGTAGCGACATGTGTCGTCTAGATGGTGGCCTCGGGCTTACTGTTGTATTATCTTATAAGATTTTTGTGAATAATAAATAAAATGGTCGCATGCATCTACCAGATGCAGAGGCCGGGGGTGCTTCCTCCTTTTCCAAAAAAACCCCCCTCATCTAAGTAACTATCCATTGAAGAGGTCTAAACCGAAAAGGAGGGAGTAGTACATATCTTTGTTAGTACTTGGAATTACTAGCTCCTAGTTTCACGTATTTGGTCTGTGCAGCCAACCTTCGGAGATTCACTACAAAGTACAAAACAAGTTTGTGAAATTCAGAGTAATGGCTGTCACTTTATCACAAAAACAGTGCTGCTTTATCAGAATCTTCGGTTTTAGTAGAATTTCTGTTTCGCCTAAATTCATCTATTTCAAGGTAAACAGTTTATGTGTACAGCATGGAAGTTGTAAATAATTTCCTGCTGATCGTCGTAGTGTGCTCAATTTATTTATTTGGCGACGTGCATACAGATTTATAGCATAAAAACAGAATTGTTCAGAACATGTTTCAAGGTTCAGAATTAAGGGAGGAGTTTAGGACTTTGGTTTCTTGTCGAGGGTTGCAGCTAGACATGTAAATTTACCTCGTGGTCAATGATGGGCTAGTTCTAAGAGGGTTTTCCACAGGTTTGGGAGGTTTCGAGCTGATGCTAGGTTGTTGGTCATTCGTCGGGATTGAGGCACGTGCATGACATCCTTGTTCTATGGTTTGCCGTTGTTCAGTTTATTTCTGTGGTTCACCGTTCTTGGTGTTGTTCGATCCTTGTGTTCTGGTTATTGTTCGGTTTTCAGTATTTTCTGCACTCAAGTGTTTCAGTTTCATTAGCCCGCGTGTTCAATCTTGAGAGTTCGGTTTAGGCACCGGTCGACCCCTTCCGGTCTTTGCCATTGTGAAGGGTCCGCCATGTCATTCAGCCTTCAATTTAGGCATTGGTCGAGTAAATACCGTTGTGGAAAGTCCGTCATGTCTACTTCAGTCTCCGATGAGAGCGACACAGGATGTGTCTTCCAGAGAGCCCCAAATGTGATACTTAGTTCTTCTTCATAGTTTAATTTCTGTTATGAATATTCCTTCAAGGATGGTCGTGCTCGTCCGGGCCACTGGATTTTCAGTATCTTCTAAGGATTATACCGGCAGATACACGAATGGCGGCCGGCCGGACTCGGTGCTTGCCCAAAAGCTCGCCGCCGCACCGTTGCCACTCATTAAGTGCGACTACTGCCCAAGGATGGTCGTGCGCCGCGTGTCTACAACGCCGGAACATCCCGAATGGGTGTTCATCAAGTACTTAAACGATGGGGTCACTGGTAGAAAAAGGGCCTATAGTCCCGGTTCGTAAGGGCCTTTAGTCCCGGTTCCTGAACCGGGACTAAAGTGTCGGT
Organism: Triticum aestivum; assembly: GCF_018294505.1. Lineage (NCBI taxonomy): Eukaryota > Viridiplantae > Streptophyta > Magnoliopsida > Poales > Poaceae > Triticum > Triticum aestivum. Next base: position 705,945,570 of record NC_057797.1, on the reverse strand, counting down.
ACTAATGCCCTGTACCTTTAGTCCCGGTTCAATCCAGAACCGGGACTGATGGGCCTCCACGTGGGCAGTGCGCAGAGCCCAGGCAGGAGACCCTTTGGTCTCGGTTGGTGGCACCAATCGAGACCAATAGGCATCTACGCGTCAGCATTTCTGTGGCTGGGGTTTTTTTTTTTGAAAGGGAGGGTGGGTTTGGGGGTTTTGGGGGGTTAATTTAGGTGTTTCATATATTGTGTTAGCTAGCTATAATTAATAGAGAGAAGTGTCATCTCTTATGTCCGTGCTTGGTCGACACTACGTACTATACATACGTATAGAGAGGACTAGACACGCTAGTTAGCTAGTAAGCAAACGAAGAAAACAGAAGATCGTCATAAACATATATGCATACAGAGAGAAGTGATATCGACCACCTCTCCTTCTCCGAGAGATTGGTCGAACAACAAGTTCTCGTATATCTATCCGACACTACCGGCTACATATATACAATAATTATCTCTTACAAATATAATCATACGGACTCATGTCCACATAGTATTCTCCGTCTTCAGCGATCACTTGGTCAAGAAAGAATGCCGCCAATTCCTCTTGAATTGCTCGCATGCGAGCTGGTGCTAGGAGTTCATCCCGCTTCCGAAACATCTAATTTGAAGAAGGGGGTCAATACATATATATATATGAATGAATGAAACTCAATACAAATGATGGTAATAAAATAAAATTGTGAATGTTGTTATTTACGTACTTCATATTGTTCGTCAGAGTACCCGCCCCGCTCACAGGTCGTGTGGCGGATGGACTCGCAGACGTAGTATCCATAGAAATCATTCCCTTTTTTCTGCCACAACCACTTTACAAGAAATAGAGGTCAATCAAACTGATAAGCAAGAATGGTAAATGGTATTGATGAAACTAGCGCTTGAATCACTAGAAGATGCGCGGAACATGCTACTATAGTACTTACTTTCGGGTGTCTAAATTCCAGCTCCTTCGGCAGTCCCGAAACTTTTCTGGTGAATTTTCTCCAAACCCTGCCGGACAAAGAAAACAATTACTTGATATCAGGAAATGAATAAAGTTGCTGATATGGTGGATAATGATCGATTTAACTTACTTCTTGAGGATTTCAGTCATGTCCGCATACTCCTGGGGATCTTTTCGTTTAGAGTCCAAGACGGTTACTACTCCCTGCTCAAGCCTAATCTCTAGGAGAATATAGTGAAAACTGCACACGCATGCATAACTCATGAATTACATTACTATAACCTGGACTAATATATAAGGGAAACCGAATATGCACAAGACAGTAACACTCACTTGAAGTTGTAAGGAAAGAGTATTATATCTTTGTTTTCATTTTTTTTAATGATCGTAGCAAGTTGGCCTCGGTATCTCCGGGACGATGTTGAACCTCAGTTGCATCTATGAGATATATGTTAACGAACCCAATATCACCGATTTGTCTTTTCTTCAATTCGGCGATCTTCATTCTGCATAATATAGGATAATTATAAATACATGCAATGAAAGAGATGAGCTATATAGAGAGAGACTTAATGACAGAAGTAGTAGTACTTACAGATAGTAACAGGTGATCGTTGTTTTATCGAGGGCCAATTGATTGAAAAACTGATAGAACTCCTCAAATGGAATATGCAACAGTTCAATTCCAACGAGGTCATGCTCCGGTTTAACTCTCGCATACAAAGTACTCCTCCCCCCAGACTCTCTGCAGATTTTCAAGTACCAATCATGTAATCTTCGCATCATCGTTGTTAAAGATTTTTCATCTTTGACGAGAGGCTTCCCGTACTCGTATCTATGTATCTGCACCTCCATGGGATCATAATGTACATCGTCGGGCAGGTAATCGTCAATATTGCCATAACCGGGCACCATCCTCGGATCGACGATGTCGCTAGGCACCTTGAGGGGGGGGCACGATTGCTTCGCTTGTTCGCCGAGCTGGGCAATTTGTTTCCCAGCTGCTCGTCGTTCTTTCAGCCTTTGATCACTGACTGTACTTCCCGACCGCTCCGCTTCGGCCCATGTCTTTGCAATAATGCGCTCATAGTTGCTTTTCGGCGAAGACTTGGGTGGTTTTGCCAGGGCAGCCAGAGTGCGCTTCACTTTCACCGGATCTACCTTCTCCTCCGGAGGTGGATGTCTCTTTGCTCTCAACCCTTGAAACCAGTCATCCACTTCGGTTCGCGCGATCTCGGTGTTCTCCTCCGGGGTCCTCTCATATGGTAACTTTTCTGGAGTCTTCAGAGAAGGACCGAATCTGTATGTCCTCCTGCCTCTGGTTGTACTGCTAGACGCCGACTGAGCAGACGGAGCGGTTGTCTTCTTTACTTGCTTACGAGGCGGAGGAGAAGGACTACGACGCGCCGGAGCAGCTGGAGCGGCGGCAGGTCTCTTCCGCCCTTGCTGACGAGGCGGAGAAGGAGGAGGCTGGCTGCTCGGGCGTCGGCGCAGGCGGAGAAGGAGGCGGAGTGCCGCCACGCGCCGGAGAAGGAGCCGGCCGAGGGCCCTGATCGTCACTCGCCGGAGGAGGAGGCGGTGGAGGAGGCGGAGTGCCCTGACTCGCCGGAGGAGGAGGAGGAGGCGGAGGCGTCCAGTTCGGAAGGTTGATGAGCTCCTTCCGCCATAGGCATGGAGTCTTTAGAGCAGACCCTAGCCGAGTCTCCCCTTCACCGGTAGGGTGGTCAAGCTGGAGGTCCTCAAATCCCTCCGTTATTTCATCCACCATCACCCTAGCATATCCTTCTGGAATCGGCCGGCAGTGAAAAGTTGCGCCGGGTTCAGTAGGATAAACAGAGCCAACAGCCGCCTTGACCTTTAAATTCATCCATTGCGTCATAAGGTGGCAATGTTGAGACTCCGTGATAGCATCCATGGGATAGCTGGAAGGAGCCATCAAGGCATGCTCCGGCTGAAGCAGCTCGGTGGAAGCCACGCTGCTTCTGCGCTGAGATGGCGGGGTAACTTCGGGGGAGGCTTCGGCAGTACGTTTGCTGCGATTTGCTTCTCGTTCCTCTATCGCGTCTACCCTTGCTTGCAGCGCCTACATTTGGGTCTGCTGCACTTTTTTCCTCCTCTCATGGGATTTGTAACCGCCTGCGTCCGGAAACCCAACCTTCCACGGAATGGAGCCTGACGTGCCTCGTGTCCGTCCAGGGTGCTCAGGATTCCCGAGGGCCATTGTGAGCTCGTCGTTCTCTCTGTCTGGAAAGAACTTCCCTTGCTGTGCTGCTTCGATATACTGCTTAAGCTTCCTGACTGGTATGTCCATTTGATCGTTCGTCCAAATCCACTTCCCTGTTACAGGGTCCAAGGTTCCGCCAGCCCCGAAGAACCAAGTCCGGCAACGGTCTGGCCAGCTGATTGTCTCTGGTTCGATCCCTTTATCAACCAGATCATTCTCAGTCTTGGCCCACTTAGGCCGGGCTACGAGGTAGCCACCTGACCCCGTGCGATGGTGAAGCATCTTCTTCGCAGCATTTTGCTTGTTTGTCACCGACATCTTCTTACTTTTTTTCGATGTCTTGTGGGCCACAAATGCGGGCCAGTGATCTCTGATCTTCTCATATCTTCCCTTGAATTCTGGTGTCTCATTATTTTCGACAAACTTATTCAGCTCTTTCTTCCACCTCCTGAATAGTTCTGTCATCCTCTTAAGAGTAAAAGACTTGATTAATTGCTCTTTAACTGGGTTCTCTGGATTATCCTCTGGCGGTAGGGTGAAATTTGACTTCAGCTCAGTCCAAAGATCATTTTTCTGCATATCATTGACATAAGACACCTCAGGGTCTTCTGTAGCCGGCTTAAACCATTGCTGGATGCTTATCGGGATCTTGTCCCTAACCAGAACCCTGCATTGAGCAACAAATGCGCTCTTTGTCCGGAGGGGTTCAATCGGTTGGCCGTCGGGCGCGATTGCTATGATCTCAAACTTTTCATCCGAGCTCAACTTTTTCTTTGGGCCTCGTCTCTTTACCGAAGTTGTGCTCGATCCGGAGGGCTAGAAAAAAGAACAAAGACTTAATTAATATGTGTACATACCAAAACAATGAATGCATCAGTCAGCTAGTCAGCACAGACTTAACTAATATATATACCTGGCCGGACTCGGTTCGGTCACCGGAGCCGTCATCACGGTCTCCTTCTTGCACCGGCATTGGGTCACCAGAGCCGTCCTCATGTTCTTCTTCTTGCACCGGCATTAGGTCACCGTAGCCAGCTTGTTCACCCTCTCCTTCCAGACCATCGGTGTCGTTGAGAAACAACGAGACGGCATCACTTCCTTCTGCGATTATGTCCCTCAACAATGCTTCTTTTGCTTCGTCTAGGGCGGTGTCCATAGTTTCTACAAATATTTACAACATGGCAATTATTATTCAAACATGACAGATGGATATATTAGTGCCAAACGTAGAACTAGCTACCTAATCATAGTAAGCTATCGGGAGGGGGTATATATCGACAACGACGACACTACATCTATGTCCCTCGACGACCCTCGTTCCCGATAAAACAAAGAGGAAGAAGAAGAAAAAAAAGAGGAGAAGAAAGAATAGAGGAGAAGAACTCCTCTATTCTTTCTTCTCCTCTTTTTTTTTCTTCTTCCTCTTCTTTTTTTATCCTCTTCTTCCTCTCATGTTCGAGAGCATCGCCGAGGGGTCGGGAGGTTTCCTAGTGTCAAAGGATTCAACAAAACCATGTCTTCATCATTAGGCGAAAGTAACATGTGCATGATGGTACGAAGCTCTCCAAAGTTATTTTGGAACGGAGTCCTAGATAGGATAATTCGCTTTTTGGTACAAAGTTCAGCAAGAACCTTCCAAATATCGTTATTTGGAAGGCCTTTGCTGAAATTCATACAAAAAGGCAAATTATCCTATCCGGGACACCATTCCAAAATAATTTTGGAGGACTTCGTCATGCCCTGGTTACTTCCGGCTAATGATGAAGCCATGGATTTATTCAATACTTTGACACTAGGAAACCTTTCTCGACCCCTCGGCGATCCTTGACCCCTCGAACCCTCGACGACCCTGGAACCCTCGACCCCTAGACGACCCTGGAACCCTCGACCCTCGACCCTATAGAACCCTCGAACCCTCAACCCTGAAACCCTCGGCCCTTGACCCCTTAACGACCCTCGACCCTCTACCCTAGTTCCCGACTATATTCTAGAGGAGAAGATCGAAGAAAAAAAAAGAAGAAAAAAAAGAGGAGAAGAAGAAAGGAATAGTGGAGAAGAAGAAAAAATAGAATATATTCTATTTTCTCTTCTTCTCCACTATTCCTTTCTTCTTCTCCTCTTCTTTTTCTTCTTTTGTCTTCTTCTTATTTATTTCTCCTCTTCTTCCTCTCCTCTTCTTCTTCTTATTTAGTTCTCTCGACCCCTCGTCCCTCTCTCGACCCCTCGACGACCCACGTCCCTGATAACATTTTTTTCTCCCCTCGACACCTCTCGACCTCTCGTCCCACTCTCGACCCCTCATCATCATCTATCACCCCCCTCGTTTTCTTTAGCATATATCCATGAACAAAATAATAGTTCATATATAGAAAAATGCTATATGAACATACATACATATGAGCATATACAGAGAGCATATACATAGCCAAATCCATATACAGAGAGCATATACATACATACATACATATGAGCATATACATACATACATAGCCATACATATGAGCCTCTCGACGGCGATGGTCAGAGCGACAGGGATCGATGGGAAGGGGGGAGCTCACTGGGGGCGCGACGGGGAGGAGGCCGGGGACGGGGAGG
>NC_057797.1:705938642-705939260 GCF_018294505.1 Triticum aestivum | reverse complement strand
TGCAAACTGAAAATTTTCACAAGTGTTTGTTATATAGTGCAAGCTTTAGTCCCGGTTGGTGGCATAAACTAGGAATAATTCCCCCTTTAGTCCCGGTTGGTGCCAGCAACCGGGACCAAAGGCCTCTTTTCAGCAGCCCAAAGGGCGGGAAGCGGCGGCCTTTGGTCCCGGTTGGTGGCACCAACTGGGACTAAAGGGGGGCATTGGTCACGGTTGGTGCCACGAACCGTGACCAATGCCCCCTTTAGTCCCGGTTGGTGCCACCAACCGGGACCAATGGCCTTGTGTTGCCCCGCGCCCAAAAGTTTAGTCCCACCTCGCTAGTTGAGAGGGCTCGGGAGTGGTTTATAAGCGCTGCTACACCCACCCTCCCGAGCTCCTCTCAACTGCAGGCTTTCGGACCTAATCTGTCACTGCAATGCCTGTGGGCCTACTGGGCCTGCTGCGGGCCTGAATCCTGGCCCATGGTAGGGTTTCTAGTCGTATTCAGGCCGTGGTGGCCCAGTAGGTGGCATTTTTTGTTTTTTTGTTGCTTTATTTATTTTCTTTTGTTTTTTGCTTTATTTTTTAATTCTTTATGCTTTTAGTTTCAGAAAAATTATAAACTTTTTGTTAATG
>NC_057797.1:705890698-705938583 GCF_018294505.1 Triticum aestivum | reverse complement strand
GAGCTCCTCTCAACTGCAGGCTTTCGGGCCTAATCTGTCACTGCAATGCCTGTGGGCCTAATGGGCCCACTACGGGCCTGAATCCTGGCCCATGGTAGGGTTTCTAGTCGTATTCAGGCCGTGGTGGCCCACTAGGTGGCATTTTTTTGTTGCTTTATTTATTTTCTTTTGTTTTTTGCTTTATTTTTTTAATTCTTTATGCTTTTAATTTTAGAAAAATTATAAACTTTTTGTTAATGCCATTAGTTTTCAAATTTGAAAATAATTTTTTAGTTTTTTTGTTTTCTTTGTTGCTTTATTTATTTTATTTTGTGATTAACTTTACTATAAAAATAGTTTTTCCCTGTTTTTTGATTAGTTTTTTGCATTATTTATTTTCTTTTGTTTTTTGCTTTAATTTTTAATTCTGTTTGCTTTTAGGTTAGCAAAATTATAAACTTTCTGTTAGTGCCATTAGTTTTTAAAAAATTATAAACTTTCTATTAGTGTCATTAGTTTTCAAATTTGAATAGTTAAAATTTGAATTCTTTGAAAATTGTTTGAATCACAAGTTTGTGATTAACTTACTAAAAAAATGAGAATAGATGAAAGTTGAAAGTTTCTGTTAGTGCCATTAGTTTTAGAAAGTTGAAAGTTGGCATGAGCCAGGGACTAATGGTCATGGTATTACGAGGGCCGAACCATAAGACATGAAAGCATTTCAAATGAACTCTGAAAAAGTTGAAAGTTGGGATGGTATCATAATTTCACCCACATAGCATGTGCATGTACAAAACGGACAATGGTAGCTTGTTCGTGTGTTACAAAGTTGCCGGAGAAAGTCTTCACTTTTTCTTCGCTTGTGTCATTTGCTTATTGCGCCGTAACCATGGATAATCTTCATTGTTTATCAGGATGCTTGGGTCAGCCTTGACATTGAAGGGAGGAATTTCATGAAACTTTTCATAATCTTCAGACATGTCTGTCTTGCCGTCCACTCCCAGGATGTCCCTTTTTCCTGAAAGAACTATGTGGCGCTTTGCCTCATCGTATGATGTATTCGCTTCCTTATCTTTTCTTTTTCTCGGTTTGGTAGACATGTCCTTCACATAGATAACCTGTGCCACATCATTGGCTAGGACGAACGGTTCGTCAGTGTACCCAAGATTTTTCAGATCCACTGTTGTCATTCCGTACTGTGGGTCTACCTGTACCCCGCCGCCTAACAGATTGACCCATTTGCACTTAAATAAAGGGACCTTAAAATTAGGTCCATAGTCAAGTTCCCATATGTCCACTATGTAACCATAATATGTATCCTTTCCGCTCTCGGTTGCTGCATCAAAGCAGACACCGCTGTTTTGGTTGGTGCTCTTTTGATCTTGGGCGATTGTGTAAAATGTATTCCCATTTATCTCGTATGCTTTGTAAGTCAATACAGTCAAAGATGGTCCCCTGGACAACAAGTACAACTCATCACAAACAGTGTTGTCACCTCTAAGACGTGTTTCCAACCAACTGCTGAAAGTCCTGATGTGTTCACATGTAATCCAGTCGTCGCACTGCTCCGGGTGTTTGGAGCGCAGACTGTTCTTGTGTTCATCGACATACGGGGTCACCAAGGTAGAGTTCTGTAGAACTGTATAGTGTGCTTGAGACCAAGAATATCCGTCCCTGCATATTATTGAGTCTCTTCCAAGAGTGTCTTTTCCAGTCAGTCTCCCCTCATACCGCGATTTAGGGAGACCTATCTTGTTAAGGCCAGGAATGAAGTCAACACAAAACCCGATAACATCCTCTGTTTGATGGCCCATGGAGATGCTTCCTTCTGGCCTAGCGTGATTACGGACATATTTCTTTAGGACTCCCATGAACCTCTCAAAGGGGAACATATTGTGTAGAAATACGGGCCCCAGGATGACAATCTCGTCAACTAGATGAACTAGGACGTGCGTCATGATATTGAAGAAGGATGGTGGGAACACCAGCTCGAAACTGACAAGACATTGCGCCACATCATTCCTTAGCCTTGGTACGATTTCTGGATCGATCACCTTCTGAGAGATTGCATTGAGGAATGCACATAGCTTCACAATGGCTAATCGGACGTTTTCCGGTAGAAGCCCCCTCAATGCAACCGGAAGCAGTTGCATCATAATCACGTGACAGTCATGAGACTTTAGGTTCTGAAACTTTTTCTCTGGCATATTTATTATTCCCTTTATATTCGACGAGAAGCCAGTCGTGACCTTCATACTGAGCAGGCATTCAAAGAAGATTTCTTTCTCTTCTTTCGTAAGAGCGTAGCTGGCAGGACCTTTATACTGCTTCGGAGGCATGCCGTCTTTTTCGTGCAAACGTTGCAGGTCCTCCCGTGCCTCGGGTGTATCTTTTGTCTTCACATACATGCCCAAGAAGCCTAGCAGGTTCACGCAAAGGTTCTTCGTCACGTGCATCACGTCGATTGAGGAGCGGACCTCTAGGTCTTTCCAGTAGGGTAGGTCCCAAAATATAGATTTCTTCTTCCATATGGGTGCGTGTCCCTCAGCGTCATTCGGAACAGCTAGTCCACCGGGACCCTTTCCAAAGATTACGTAGTGTAAATCATTGACCATAGCAAGCACGTGATCACCGATGCGCATGGCGGGCTTCTTTCGGTGATCTGCCTCGCCTTTGAAATGCTTGCCTTTCTTTCGACATTGATGGTTGGTCGGAAGAAATCGACGATGGCCCAGGTACACATTCTTCCTGCATTTGTCCAGGTATATACTTTCAGTGTCATCTAAACAGTGCGTGCATGCGTGGTATCCTTTGTTTGTCTGTCCTGAAAGGTTACTGAGAGCGGGCCAATCGTTGATGGTCACGAACAGCAATGCCTTAAGGTTAAATTCCTCCTGTCTGTGCTCATCCCACGTACGTACACCGTTTTCATTCCACAGCTGTAAAAGTTCTTCAACTAATGGCCTTAGGTACACATCAATTTCGTTGCCGGGTTGCTTAGGGCCTTGGATGAGAAATGGCATCATAATGAACTTCCGCTTCATGCACATCCAAGGAGGAAGGTTATACATACATAGAGTCACGGGCCAGGTGCTGTGATTGCTGCTCTGCTCCCCGAAAGGATTAATGCCATCCGTGCTTAAAGCAAACCATACATTCCTTGGGTCCTTTGCAAACTCATCCCAGTACTTTCTCTCGATTTTTCTCCACTACGACCCGTCAGCGGGTGCTCTCAACTTCCCATCTTTCTTTCGGTTCTCATTGTGCCATCGCATCAACTTGGCATGCTCTTCATTTTTGAACAGACGTTTCAACCGTGGTATTATAGGAGCATACCACATCACCTTCGCAGGAACCCTCTTCCTGGGGGGCTCGCCGTCAACATCACCAGGGTCATCTCGTCTGATCTTATACCGCAATGCACCGCATACCGGGCATGCGTTCAGATCCTTGTATGCACCGCGGTAGAGGATGCAGTCATTAGGGCATGCATGTATCTTCTTCACCTCCAATCCTAGAGGGCATACGACCTTCTTTGTTGCGTATGTACTGTCGGGCAATTCGTTATCCTTTGGAAGCTTCTTCTTCAATATTTTCAGTAGCTTCTCAAATCCTTTGTCAGCCACAGCATTCTCTGCCTTCCACTGCAGCAATTCCAGTACGGTACCGAGCTTTGTGTTGCCATCTTCGCAATTGGGGTATAACCCTTTTTTGTGATCCTCTAACATGCGATCGAACTTCAGCTTCTCCTTTTGACTAATGCATTGCGTCCTTGCATCAACAATGACCCGGCGGAGATCATCATCATCGGGCACATCGTCTGGTTCCTCTTGATCTTCAGCAGCTTCACCCATTGCAGCATCATTGGGCACATCGTCTGGTTCCTCTTGATCTTCACTAGCTCCCCCCGTTGCTGCATCACCGTATTCAGGGGGCACATAGTTGTCATCGTAGTCTTCTTCTTCACCGTCTTCCATCATAACCCCTATTTCTCCGTGCCTCGTCCAAACATTATAGTGTGGCATGAAACCCTTGTAAAGTAGGTGGGAGTGAAGGATTTTCTGGTTAGAGTAAGACCTCGTATTCCCACATTCAGTGCATGGACAACACATAAAACCATTCTGCTTGTTTGCCTCAGCCGCATCGAGAAACTCATGCACGCCCTTAATGTACTCGCGGGTGTGTCTGTCACCGTACATCCATTGCCGGTTCATCTGCGTGCATTATATATAATTAAGTGTCCAAATTAATAGAAGTTCATCATCACATTAAAACCAAAGTGCATACATAGTTCTCATCTAACAACATATAGCTCTCTAGACCATCTAATTAATTAAACCATACATTGAAACTATGTAAAACATTTCAATGCGAAAACAAATGCGATCATAATCGCAACCAAGGTAACAATTGATCCAACGGCATAATGATACCAAGCCTCGGTATGAATGGCATATTTTCTAATCTTTCTAATCTTCAAGCGCATTGCATCCATCTTGATCTTGTGATCATCGACGACATCCGCAACATGCAACTCCAATATCATCTTCTCCTCCTCAATTTTTTTATTTTTTCCTTCAACAAATTGTTTTCTTCTTCAACTAAATTTAACCTCTCGACAATAGGGTCGGTTGGCATTTCCGATTCACATACATCCTAGATAAATAAAATCTGTGTCACGTTGGTCGGCATATTTTTCATAAACAATAAATGAACCAATAGTTATAAAGATAATATACATACCACATCCGAATCATAGACAGGACGAGGGCCGACGGGGGCGGATACCAAAACCATCGTACTATATAAGATGCAATAATAAATGTAAGAAAATGATACAAGTATCTATCTAAACATACAAGTAAGAATATTTTTCCTTTCAGAAAGAAGATAAGAACAAGAGGCTCACCACGGTGGTGTCGGTGATGAGATCGGTGCGGGTGATCGACGGCGGTGAAGACGGGGACGGGGCGTGACGGACCGCTAAATCTAGACAAATCTCGAGGAAAATGGAGCTTGGAGGTCGAGCTTCGAGAGGAGAAAGCTTAAGTAGTGTGGCTCGGGCATTCCATCGAACACCTCATGTGCATAGGAGGTGAGCTAGAGCACCACAAAGCCCTCTCCCCCTCGGCCAGAAAAACAGAGCACTGTGCTCTGCTCTTGCGCGAGGGGGTATATATAGGCACCTCATTGGTCCCGGTTGGTGACATGAGCCGGCACTAAAGGGGAGCCTTTGGTCCTGGTTCAAGCCACCAACCGGGACCAATGATGGTGGGCCAGGAGCGAGGCCCATTGGTCCCGATTCATCCCACCAACCGGGACCAAAAGGTCCAGATGAACCGGGACCAATGGCCCACGTGGCCCGGCTGGCCCCCTGGGCTCACGAACCGGGACCAATGCCCACATTGGTCCCGGTTCTAGACTGAACCGGGACTAATGGGCTGACCCGGCCTGGACCAAAGCCCTGTTTTCTACTAGTGGGTATGCGCTTTTTTTAGCTTCGGTTTGTGCTCTAGATTTGACTAGTTGTGTTAACTTCAAATTTTGTTGTGTAGAATGGATGCAAGTTTTGATATTGGGAAGAAGAGTACATCGATATATTGATAGAGCAAAATTTAGTACATGTTCGTGCACTTTTAGTTAGCATAGAGGCTGTAAATGAGACAAGTGTACTTGTTACTAGATTAGAGGCTAGAAACGAGACTAGGTCTGAGGAAGCAACATCTACTTCTGGCTTGAAGAAGAAAAAAGGATGCCAGATCGAGCCTCCTCCACAGATCAGCAATGAGTGCATCAAGAAGGCCCTAACCCAACTCAAGGGGGTAGTTATGGAAGTTGGCTATCTTCTAAAATGTATTCTTGTTGTTCTTATTTTCTTTGGCCTTGCTTTACTAGTCAAAATGTGATGATGTATTGTCATGTACCAAAAATGAATGATGAAAAAAAGTTAAGGACTTGCAAAGAAAAATGCATGCGGACAGCATGCGGCCGTGATGCGTCCGCGCGCTGGGTGCACGGCCCCACCGCATCTCAGGATACGCCTAGACACGACCCCAAATTCCTACCTAAACGGACAGAATTCGGACAAAACGGACGTCCGTTTGGGATCGCGCGGTGGAGTTGGCCTTAGGCTAGGATGGATGGACGTCCAGGACAATGGACGGACGTGGAGGTACTGTATTAACGAGGTACTGTACGTCGTGGCCACATGGAGGGAGTATTCTCACATGCATAGTTGGTCAGTCCGAGCGCAGACCAGCGATCAAGCAAGCATTAGGAAAGGTGTCAATACTTAGGGCACCGAATGGGAAGTCTGTTTTTTTGCTTTCATTTTTGAATGAAATACGAATGAAGACCGCAATTGACAAAACTGACATACCATCGCAAGTATTTTTTGAGAACACGGACATAATTTGAAACCAGAACAAATTTTAATGTGCGAACAATTTTTCCAAACACGAACATATGTGAAACATAAACATTTTTGTGAAAAAATGGGAACAAATTTGGAAACCTGAACAAAATTTTAAAGTGGGAACAAATTTTCAGAACTCAATTTTTTTAAAACATAAAAATTTTCTGATAAAATGGGAACAAATTTTGAAACCTGAGCAAAATCTTAAAGTGCGAACAAATTTTCAGAACTTGATTTCTTTTTAAACATAGACTTTTTTCGAAAAAATGGGAATTTTTTTTGGAACCTGAACAAAATGTTAAAGTGCGAACACTTTCTGAAAATCTTAAGAATGAGAACAAATTTTGAAATTTTGTTTGCACTTTAAAATTTTGTTATAGGTTTCAAACTTGTTTGTCTAAAATTTCTTGTTTTTTAGAAGTGTTAGCACTTTGAAAAATGTTCAGGGATTTAAAAAATGATTCATGTTTTTCATTTTTTTTGTTTTTCATATAATGTTCGTAATTCCTAAAATTGTTCACATTTTTCAAAAAAAAGTTTGGAATTTTAAAATGTGTTTTTTCGCTTTATGAATATTCGGATTTAAAAATTGTTGACAATTCAAGAAAAAAATTCAAAACATTTTAAAAATATTTTTTACGCATGTTTAAAAATATTTTCACAATGCTTGCCAAGCTTGTTCTATTTTTTTAACCTACCATTAGTCACATTTTCAGCTAATACCTTCTCACCAAGCTTGTTTTTGGATATTTCATTTTCCACAACCTTTCGGCATTCGACGCCGTGATACTACAAGCAATACAATGCTTGCCTTTCCACGGGCCATAAATATTAGTACTATTTTTACATGTCATGCTTTTTTGCAGCGTGGCCGAATCGTACTTTGCTGGTTGCACCATGCATGCTTGGACTCTGTACTATCACACTTGACTGTAATGATCCAAGGAGTTAAAAGTCAAGACGCTGAGAAATGACCAAAGAGCTAAAGTCATGGTGACTGAACTAAAAGTATTACTAGTAGAACTCTTAAACCCTCAAACCCTTAAAAATAACAGTTTTTTTTATAGTTTTCACCGAAAAAACGCCATACATTAGAACCTCTAACCCATAAAAAAATTTAGAGGTCCAACCCTCAAACCACTTTACAATCTGTAAAAGTAGGAGTTGAGGGGAAAATCGCCCCCAACCCGCACTCCTCCTCGCTCGCTCCTCGCTCGTGCGGGAGCCAACCGCCTCCTCCTCCCGGCCTCCTCCTCCCGCCGCCTCCTGCCGCGCCGGCCATGGAGGGCCCCGCCCCCGCCCGCCCCGCCCGTCCCGCCCGCCTCGCCCGCCCCGGTGCCCGCCCCCGCCCCCGCCCCCACCCAACCTACCATGGCCGACGTGGTGGCGGCGACCCACGTCGGGGCCAAGCGGCGGCGGGCGGGCCTCGCACCACCTCCTGCCGCCCCGACCACCGTCACCGCCCCGGCCAGCGTCACCGCACCGGTGCCCGCCCTCGCCGCCTCCCCGCCGCCCGCCCCGGCCATCGAGAAGAGCCGGACGAATGAGAGGAGGAAGATGATGATTTTGTGATGTAAACTATTAAACCATGCATCAATGATTGTCATTTGGTAGTTTGTTTGGAAGTTGATTGTGTTCTTGTTGTCATAAATTATGAGATGTCAAATGATAGATTTAAAGGTTGGGGTCGAGGCAAAGACTAGAACCCTCAAATCCAATCCTGAAAGCAGTTTAAGGGTTGGGTTTGAGGGTTGTAGTATTTGCCCCTGTTTTTCAATCTTTAAAAGTGTCAAAAGTGGCACTTCTCAATCTTTAAAACTGCTTTAAGAATTTAAGGGTTTGAGGGTTCTACTAGTAATGCTCTGCGTTTTAATCAAAGTGGTGCAGAGATCGGATTAAACTGTCGGCGTCCTGTACAGTGGGAACATGTGCACGCTGTGCCGTGACGGCATCGTCATATCAAACGGCGCCTGAACGTTTACCAATGTTCCATTGTACGTAGCCCACTGCTACACCCTCTACGCTCGCATTCAATGCACCGCACCACACGTCTGTTGTTCGATTCGCATGCCTAGCGGGAGCAGGCGAGCTCGTGAGCTACATCGCCGCTCTCTTAGAAGACACTCAAATTTTTATCTACTAGTTGTAGTATAATAATTGGATAATATGCATCTACCTTCTCAAGTCCATTGTCGCCTTGGTCTATAGATTGATTCTTGGAGAGCTGTTGTTTTAAGTTATACTATTGATTATTCTGATATATGTCTACTTGTGTGCCATGGATGTCAGATTAAACAAGAGAATCTCTGTTAAAATTTGTAATTATTCCAAGATTTCGTAGTATCATATTAGTGCGGTAGCACAGCCAGGTTGAGTTGAAGCATTTTCCTGGATTTTTTTTCAGGCCTTTCGACGATGTGCGTTTAGTGGGACGAGACATTCCAGTTGACTACGAAGACACCTATGGCGAATTTGTCAATCTCAAGATAATGTGTCAGTTCAATCTTTTGGAGGTATTCATAAGGATAGTGTGTGTGCGCGTGCGCGCGTGTGCATTTGTAGGGGGTGAGTGTATATGCGGAAGTACTAGTAGTAACTCCTCATGTTGCCTTGAGAGATAATTCTTAGTTAAGAAGTTTATGAATAATGCTTTACATGACAAAATGGGTAGATTTTGAGCCATTACCACATTTACTTTGTAGAAAAGGAAGTGGTGGATAATATCTGAGGTGATAATCAAACGCTTCGATGAAAAAATCATCAGCGTGAGATGAAACGAAAGGAGGTATTGTGGTCAGCCTTATTTATTTACCAATATTTACATTCTCTATATTTTAGCATGATTATTTTATGACTTGCATATTAGAAAAATTATTCAAGAAGATCATTGAGGGAGTCCTGAATTAGGGGGTCTTCGGACAGTCGGACTATCTTCATCGGTCGAACTGTTAGACTATGAAGATACAAGATTGAAGACTTCGTCTCATGTCCGGATGGGACTCTACCTGGCGTGGAAGGCAAGCTAGGAAATACGTATATGGATATCTCCTCCTTTGTAACCGACCTTGTGTAACTCTTGCCCCATCCGGTGTCTATATAAACAGGAGGGTTTTAGTCTGTAGGACAACATACAATCATACCATAGGCTAGCTTCTAGGGTTTAGCCTCTCTGATCTCGTGGTAGATCTATTTTTGTAACACCCATATCATCAATATTAATCAAGCAGGACGTAGGGTTTCACCTCCATCAAGAGGGCCCGAACTTGGGTAAAACTTCGTGTCCCTTGCCTCCTGTTACCATCCGGCCTAGACGCACAGTTCGGGACCCCCTACCCGAGATCCTCCGGTTTTGACACCAACATTGGTGCTTTCATTGAGAGTTCCGTTGTGCCGTCGCCACCAGGAAGGATGTCTCGTCTCGTCTTTAAAGACGACACTATCGCTGAGGGAGCTCTGGTTATCGGCCAAACTCTCTGGCTAGGTGGTTTTCTTATGATCGTCTGTTCGGCCGCTGCGCCGACGATGACTTCTCGGGTCATCAAAAACAATCTTCACGTCAACTTGGAACTCGCCGAGCAGTTAGATCAAATGGAGCTCTCTTCCCTGAATGAGCTCTTGGATCACATCGCCGCCTTGGGAGTTGCTACAGACTACGATCAGGTTGGGACTAAACCCGATCTGAGAGAAATTAACTCTCCCCAGGTCACCCATCACGTTGCAGTGGTGGAAGAACAATGCGGCAACCCTTCATCCATCTTAAGGACTAGCTACGTCCGAATTCCCGATCCCTCCAAGCCTACCCGCGGAGGGGAGGATGTCACTCAAAGCCTGAACCCAAAATCAGGCAGCAGGCCAGATTTACCGGAAAACATCCAAGAATCCAAACTTCCGAGTTCGGAAACTCCTTGGCCACTGAGCCTCAGATTGGGTGAGGATTCGGATTCAATTCCACCCACCCACCCAAACATACGCGATCTATCCCAAATTAGGCAAGAGCCCGAAGAAACAGTACACCATTACTGGGCCAGATTCCTCCTGGTCAAGAACAAGATAAAGGACTGCCGCGAGGAAGACGCAATTTCATTCTTCTACAATAATTGCACGGACAAGGGAATCCTCAACGCCATAAGTCGTCGCGAAATTACACGCTTTCCCGACTTGGTGTCCATAGTACGAAAGTACTGTGCGATGGAAAGCGCCTGGAAAACCGAAATAAAATTTTGAGATAATCCAGCCCTGAATACAAACCCGGTCCGAAATAAAAGGGTGCATTATCACAATACACCTGGGTTAACTACCAAAAAGAAAAAGCCCGCTACGGGGCAAAGAACCGTACTGGAGGGATGGCTCAACGGACCCTGCAAAATTCATAGTACAGCGGATGTGATACCAACGCACAGCCTTAGAGCATGCTGGATACTCCGACAGGTGGCCAAAAGTGGTGAGGATCTACTCCTCCCAAAAACCACAGAGCACCACCCCGAGGACAACAATACGGTCTTAACGGTCTTTGAGATCTTCGCATCAAATAATAGACGGAAACGAACACTGCGCATCACGTCCGAAATCTGCCACATAGCAGAAACAAATCCTTGGAGCGACACGGCTATTACCTTCAATGCCAGTGACGAACCTAAATTCCGAACAGCCCGAGTACCAGCCGCACTGGTCCTCAGTCCAATTGTGGACGGCTTTCGACTCACCAAGGTACTCATGGACGGCGGCAACGGATTAAACCTCATCTATGAGGAAACTCTTCAAAAGATGGAAATAGACTGGAGCCGCATTAAGCAAAGCAGCACAACCTTTAGAGGAATCATCCCCAGTCGGGAAGCACGCTACGCTGGAAAAATCACACTAGACGTGGTATTCGGCACGCCGGATAATTATAGGTCCGAAGAAATTACATTCCAAGTGGCCCCGTTCAGTAGCGGATACCACGCTCTATTAGGGCGGGAGGCGTTTACAGTCTTCCAAGCCATACGCCATTATGGGTATATGAAGCTCAAAATGCCCAGGCCCAACGGAATCATCACTCTTGTTAGTGATCCGGACATAGCACTCCGCGCCGAAAATAAGACAGCTGCACTGGCCCTTGAGGCGCTATCCGAAGCCCTAGCGGCCGAAGAACTAACTGCGCTGCGCTCCACGGTGAACAGGGTCGACGTGATACTCGATAAAAGATCCAAGTCCACCTCCTTTAAGCCGGCGGACGAAATAGTCAAATTCCAAGTCCATCCAACGGACCCTACAAAAACAGCTTCCATCGGGGCACAATTAAACCCTGATGTTGACGCTGCACTGCGAGAGTTCCTACACGAGAACTGGGACATTTCTGCCTGGCACCCTTCAGACATGCCAGGAATCCCACGCAGGATGGCTGAACACAACCTAAATATCCTAAAAGGATTCAAGCCAGTCAAGCAGGCTCCTCGACGTTTCTCCGAACCTAAAAGACAAGCCATGGGAGAGGAATTAGCCAAGCTATTGGAGGCCGGATTCATCAGAGACATAAAATATCCGGACTGGTTAGCAAACCTGGTGATGGTACCAAAGAAGGACAAATCCTGATGCTTGTGCGTCGATTTTAAGGACCTTAACAAGGCCTGCCCAAAGGATCCCTTCCCCCTCCCCCGCATCGATCAAATCATCGATGCTACCGCAGGACACAATTCATTGTGTTTCCTCGACGCATACTCCGGCTACCATCAAATCAAAATGGCAGAGCCAGACCAAGCCGCAACGGTATTCATCACACCATACGGCCCATTCTGCTTCAACACAATGCCCTTCGGGCTAAAAAACGCCGGTGCAACATATCAGCGCATGATTCAGACATGCCTGGCAAACCAGATCGGCAAAACAGTGGAGGCATACATGGATGGCGTGGTCGTTAAAACCAAGCATGTCGAAACTCTAGTAGACGACTTGAGGCTCACATTCGACAACCTCCGAACATATGACATCAAGCTCAATCTGGAAAAATGCGTTTTCGGCGTACCAGCAGGAAAGCTCCTGGGATTCATTGTCTCTAGTAGAGGTATTGAAGCTAATCCGGCCAAAATTCGAGCGTTGTCACAGTTGGCTACCCCAACAGACCTCAAACAAATACAAAAATTAACTGGATGCGTGGCGGTTCTAAGCCGCTTTATCTCCCGCTTGGGAGAAAAGGCATTACCCCTTTATCGCCTCCTCCGGCGCACCGAACACTTCGAGTGGACGGACGCCGCCACGGCCGGACTCAACGAAATAAAGGCCATATTGGCGACAAACCCAGTCCTGGTCGCGCCAAACATTGGCGAACCAATGCTATTATACATTGCGGCAACTCATCAAGTAGTAAGCGCAGTGCTTTTCGTCGAGCGAGAAGTGGACGGACACAAATTTCCCCTTCAAAAGCCGGTTTTACTACGTGTCCACTGTCCTTACTCCATGCAAATCACGGTACCCGCATTATCAGAAGATAGCGTATGCGGTATTCATGGCATCGCGGAAGCTGCGACACTACTTTTAAGAGTGTTCGATAACGGTAGCCTCGGAAGTACCACTTAATGATATTATAAACAACCGCGACGCGACGGGCCGGATTGCCAAATGGGCCATTGAGCTCCTCCCGTTCAACATAACTTACAAGCCACGGCGAGCTATTAAATCACAAGTTTTGGCTGACTTCGTCACTGAATGGACGAAAGTGTTGGAAATATGCCCTAGAGGCAATAATAAAATGGTTATTATTATATTTCTTTGTTCATGATAATTGTCTATTGTTTATGCTATAATTGTGTTATCCGGAAATCGTAATACATGTGTGAATACATAGACCACAACACGTCCCTAGTGAGCCTCTAGTTGACTAGCTCGTTGATCAAAAGATAGTCATGGTTTCCTGACTATGGACATTGGATGTCATTGATAACGGGATCACATCATTAGGAGAATGATGTGATGGACAAGACCCAATCCTAAGCTTAGCTCAAAGATCGTGTAGTTCGTTTGTTGTAGCTTTTCTGAATGTCAAGCATCATTTCCTTAGACCATGCGATTGTGCAACTCCCGGATACCGTAGGAGTGCCTTGGGTGTGCCAAACGTCACAACATAACTGGGTGACTATAAAGGTACATTACAGGTATCTCCGAAAGTGTCTGTTGGGTTGGCACAAATCGAGACTGGGATTTGTCACTCCGTATGACAGAGAGGTATCTCTGGGCCCACTCGATAATGCATCATCATAATGAGCTCAATGTGATCAAGTGGTTGATCACGGGATCATGCATTACGGTATGAGTAAAGTGACTTGCCGGTAACGAGACTGAACAAGGTATTGGGATACCGACGATCGAGTCTCGGGCAAGTAACGTACCGATTAACAAAGGGAATTGTATACAGACTGATTGAATCCTTGACATCGTGGTTCATCCGATGAGATCATCGTGGAGCATGTGGGAGCCAACATGGGTATCCAGATCCCGCTGTTGGTTATTGATCGTAGAGTCGTCTCGGTCATGTCTGCATGTCTCCCGAACCCGTAGGGTCTACACACTTAAGGTTCAGTAACGCTAGGGTTGTTAGGAAGACTTGTATGTGATTACCAAATGTTGTTCGGAGTCCCGGATGAGATCCCGGACGTCACGAGGAGTTCCAGAATGGTCTGGAGGTAAAGATTTATATATGGGAAGTTGTCATACGGTCGCCGGAAAGGTTCGGGGGCATGTCGGTATTGTACCGGGGCCACCGGAGGGGTTCCGGGGGTCCACCGGGGGGGGGCACCTCTTCCGGAGGGCCTTATGGGCTGTATGGAGAAGAGAACCATCCCAAGTGGGCCGAGGCACCACACCCCCCTAGGTCCCATGCGCCTAGGGTTGGGGGAAACCCTAAGGGGGGGGCGCCCCCTTGCTTGGGGGGCAAGCCCCCCTCCCCTTGGCCGCCGCCCCCTCTAGATCTCATCTAGAGGGGGCCGGCCCCCTTCCCCCTTCCCCTATAAATAGATGGGTGAGGGGAGGGCTGCATACAACATCCAAGGCGCAGCCCCTCCCCTCCCCAACACCTCTCCTCCTCCATAAGAGCTTGGCGAAGCCCTGCCGGAGTACTGCAGCTTCATCACCACCACGCCGTCGTGCTGCTGTTGGAGCCCTCTTCCTCAACCTCTCCCTCCTCCTTGCTGGATCAAGGCGTGGGAGACGTCCTCGCTCCGTACGTGTGTTGAATGCGGAGGTGCCGTCCGTTCGGCGCTAGGATCTTCGGTGATTTGGATCACGTCGAGTACGACTCCATCAACCCCGTTCTCTTGAATGCTTCTGCTCGTGATATACAAGGGTATGTAGATGCACTCCTCTCTCCCTCGTTGCTAGATGACTCCATAGATTGATCTTGGTGATGCGTAGAAAATTTTAAAATTCTGCTACATTCCCCAACAGTGGCATCATGAGCTAGGTCTATGCGTAGTTACTATGCATGAGTAGAACACAAAGTAGTTGTGGGCGTCGATATTGTCAATTTGCTTGTCGTTACTAGTCTTATCTTGATTCGGCGGCATCGTGGGATGAAGCGGCCCGGACCAACCTTACACGTACGCTTACGTGAGACCGGTTCCACCGACTGACATGCACTAGTTGCATAAGGTGGCTGGCGGGTGTCTGTCTCTCCCACTTTAGTCGGATCGGATTCCATGAACAGGGTCCTTATGAAGGGTAAATAGAAATTGGCAATTCAGGTTGTGGTTTTGGCGTAGGTAAGAAACATTCTTGCTAGAAACCTATATCAGCCATGTAAAAACTTGCAACAACAATTAGAGGACGTCTAACTTGTTTTTGCAACAAGTGTTTTGTGATGTGATATGACCAAAGGATGTGATGAATGATATATGTGATGTATGATATGATCATGTTCTTGTAATAGGAATCACGACTTGCATGTCGATGAGTATGACAACCGGCAGGAGCCATAGGAGTTGTCTTTATTTATTTATGACCTGCGTGTCAACATAAACGTCATGTAATTACTTTACTTTATTGCTAAAGCGTTATCCATAGTAGTAGAAGTAATACATGACAATACAACTTCAAGAAGACACGATGATGGAGATCATAATGATGGAGATCATGGTGTCATGCCGGTGACAACGATGATCATGGAGCCCCAAAGATGGAGATCAAAAGGAGCAAATGATATTGGCCATATCATGTCACTGTTTGATTGCATGTGATGTTCATCATGTTTTACATCTTATTTGCTTAGAATGACGGTAGCTTAAATAAGATGATCCCTCGTAAAAAAAATTCAAGAGAGTGTTCCCCCTAACTGTGCACCATTGCGAAGGTTCGTTATTTCGAAGCACCACGTGATGATCGGGTGTGATAGATTCTAACGTTCGAATACAACGGGTGTAAGCCAGATTTACACACGCAATACACTTAGGTTGACTTGACGAGCCTAGCATGTACAGACATGTCCTCGGAACACAGAAGACCGAAAGGTCGAGCATGAGTCGTATAGAAGATACGATCAACATGAATATGTTCATCGATGTTGACTAGTCCGTCTCACGTGATGATCGGACACGGCCTAGTTAACTCGGATCATGTTGTACTTAGATGACTGGAGGGATGTCTATATGAGTGGGAGTTCATTGAATAATTTGATTAGATGAACTTAATTATCATGAACTTAGTCTAAATCTTTACAATATGTCTTATAGATCAAATGGCCCACGTTGTCCTCAACTTCAACGCGTTCCTAGAGAAAACCAAGATGAAAGACGATGGCAACAACTATACGGACTGGGTCCGGAACCTGAGGATCATCCTCATAGCTGCCAAGAAAGATTATGTCCTAGAAGCACCGCTAGGTGACGCACCCGTCCCACAGAACCATGACGTTATGAATGCTTGGCAGACACGTGCTGATGATTACTCCCTCGTTCAGTGCGGCATGCTTTACAGCTTAGAACCGGGGATCCAAAAGAGTTTTGAGAGACACGGAGCATATGAGATGTTCGAAGAGCTGAAAATGGTTTTTCAAGCTCATGCCCGGGTCGAGAGATATGAAGTCTTCGACAAGTTCTTCAGCTGTAAGATGGAGGAAAATAGTTCTGTCAGTGAGCACATACTCAAAATGTCTGGGTTGCATAACCGCTTGACTCAGCTGGGAGTTAATCTCCCGGATGAAGCGGTCATTGACAGAATCCTTCAGTCGCTTCCACCGAGCTACAAGAGCTTTGTGATGAACTTCAATATGCAGGGGATGGAAAAGACCATTCCTGAGGTATATTCAATGCTGAAATCAGCAAAGGTAGAAGTCAAAAAGGAACATCAAGTGTTGATGGTGAATAAAACCACTAAGTTCAAGAAAGGCAAGGGTAAGAAGAACTTCAAGAAGGATGACAAGGGAGTTGCCGCCCCGGTAAGCAAGCTACCGGGAAGAAGCCAAAGAATGGACCCAAGCCCGAGACTGAGTGCTTTTATTGCAAGGGAAGTGGTCACTGGAAGCGGAACTGCCCCAAATACTTAGCGGACAAGAAGGCCGGCATCACGAAAGGTATATGTGATATACATGTAATTGATGTGTACCTTACCAGTACTCGTAGCTCCTGGGTATTTGATACCGGTGCGGTTGCTCACATTTGTAACCTAAAGCAGGAGCTGCGGAATAAGCGGAGACTAGCGGAGGACGAGGTGATGATGCGCGTCGGGAATGGTTCCAAGGTCGATGTGATTGCCGTCGGCACGCTACCTCTACATTTACCTACGGGATTAGTTTTAAACCTCAATAATTGTTATTTAGTGCCAGCTTTGAGCATGAACATTGTATCAGGATCTCGTTTAATACGAGATGGCTATTCATTTAAATCCGAGAATAATGGTTGTTCTATTTATATGAGAGATATGTTTTATGGTCATGCTCCGATGGTGAATGGTTTATTCTTAATGAATCTCGAGCGTAATGCTACACATATTCATAGTGTGAATACGAAAAGATGTAAGGTTGACAATGATAGTCCCACATACTTGTGGCACTGCCGCCTTGGTCACATAGGTGTCAAACGCATGAAGAAGCTCCATGTAGATGGACTTTTAGAGTCTCTTGATTATGAATCATTTGACACGTGCGAACCATGCCTCATGGGTAAAATGACCAAGACTCCGTTCTCAGGAACAATGGAGCGAGCAACCAACTTATTGGAAATCATACATACTGATGTGTGCGGTCCAATGAGTGTTGAGGCTCGCGGTGGCTATCATTATGTTCTCACCCTCACTGATGACTTGAGTAGATATGGGTATGTCTACTTAATGAAACACAAGTCTGAGACCTTTGAAAAGTTCAAGGAATTTCAGAGTGAAGTTGAGAATCAATGTGACAGGAAAATCAAGTTCTTGCGATCAGATCGTGGGGGAGAATACTTGAGTCACGAATTTGGCACCCACTTAAGAAAATGTGGAATAGTTTCACAACTCACGCCGCCTGGAACACCTCAGCGTAATGGTGTGTCCGAACGACGTAATCGCACTCTATTAGATATGGTGCGATCTATGATGTCTCTTACCGATTTACCGCTATCATTTTGGGGCTATGCTTTAGAGACTGCTGCATTCACTTTAAATAGGGCTCCGTCGAAATCCGTTGAGACGACACCGTATGAATTATGGTTTGGGAAGAAACCTAAGCTGTCGTTTCTAAAAGTTTGGGGATGCGATGCTTATGTCAAGAAACTTCAACCTGAAAAGCTCGAACCCAAATCGGAAAAATGTGTCTTCATAGGATATCCTAAAGAAACTGTTGGGTATACCTTCTACCTCAGATCCGAAGGCAAGATCTTTGTTGCCAAGAATGGGTCCTTTCTAGAGAAAGAGTTTCTCTCGAAAGAAATAAGTGGGAGGAAGGTAGAACTTGATGAAGTATTACCTCTTGAACCGGTAAGTGGCGCAGCTCAAGAAAATGTTCCTGAGGTGCCTGCACCGACTAGAGAGGAAGTTGATGATGATGATCATGAAACTTCAGATCAAGTTGCTACTGAACTTCGTAGGTCCACAAGGACACGTTCCGCACCAGAGTGGTACGGCAACCCTGTCTTGGAAATCATGTTGTTAGACAACGGTGAACCTTCGAACTATGAAGAAGCAATGGCGGGCCCGGATTCCGACAAATGGCTGGAAGCCATGAAATCCGAGATAGGATCCATGTATGAAAACGAAGTATGGACTTTGACCGACTTGCCCGTTGATCGGCGAGCCATAGAAAATAAATGGGTCTTTAAGAAGAAGACAGACGCGGATGGTAATGTGACCATCTATAAAGCTCGGCTTGTCGCTAAGGGTTATCGACAAGTTCAAGGGGTTGACTATGATGAGACTTTCTCACCCATAGGGAAGCTGAAGTCCGTCCGAATCATGTTAGCAATTGCCGCATTCTATGATTATGAGATATGGCAAATGGACGTCAAAACGGCATTCCTTAATGGTTTCCTTAAGGAAGAATTGTATATGATGCAGCCGGAAGGTTTTGTCGATCATAAGAATGCTGACAAGGTGTGCAAGCTCCAACGCTCGATTTATGGGCTGGTGCAAGCATCTCGGAGTTGGAACATTCGTTTTGATGAGATGATCAAAGCGTTTGGGTTTATGCAGACTTATGGAGAAGCCTGCATTTACAAGAAAGTGAGTGGGAGCTCTGTAGCATTAATCATAGTGTATGTGGATGACATACTGTTGATGGGAAATGATATAGAATTCTTGGAAAGCATAAAGGCCTACTTGAACAAGTGTTTTTCAATGAAGGACCTTGGAGAAGCTGCTTATATATTAGGCATCAAGATCTATAGAGATAGATCGAGACGCCTCATTGGTCTTTCACAGAGTACGTACCTTGACAAGATATTGAAGAAGTTCAAAATGGATCAGTCAAAGAAGGGGTTCTTGCCTGTATTGCAAGGTACGAGATTGAGCACGGCTCAATGCCCGACCACGGCAGAAGATAGAGAAAAGATGAGTGTCGTCCCCTATGCCTCGGCCATAGGGTCTATCATGTATGCTATGTTGTGTACCAGACCTGATGTAAACCTTGCCGTAAGTTTGGTAGGAAGGTACCAAAGTAATCCCGGCATGAAACACTGGACAACGGTCAAGAATATCCTGAAGTACCTGAAAAGGACCAAGGAAATGTTTCTCGTTTATGGAGGTGACGAAGAGCTCGTCGTAAAGGGTTACGTCGATGCTAGCTTCGACACAGATCTGGATGACTCTAAGTCACAAACCGGATACGTGTATATTTTGAATGGTGGGGTAGTAAGCTGGTGCAGTTGCAAGCAAAGCGTTGTGGCCGGATCTACATGTGAAGCGGAGTACATGGTAGCCTCAGAGGCAGCACAAGAAGCAGTCTGGGTGAAGGAGTTCATTACCGACCTAGGAGTCATACCCAATGCGTCGGGCCCGATGACTCTCTTCTGTGACAACACTGGAGCTATTGCCCTTGCCAAGGAGCCCAGGTTTCATAGGAAGACCAGGCATATCAAGCGTCGCTTCAACTCCATTCGTGAAAGTGTTCAAAATGGAGACATAGAGATTTGTAAAGTACATACAGACCTAAATGTAGCAGATCCGTTGACTAAACCTCTCCCTAGAGCAAAACATGATCAACACCAGAACTACATGGGTGTTCGATTCATCACAATGTAACTAGAATATTGACTCTAGTGCAAGTGGGAGACTGTTGGAAATATGCCCTAGAGGCAATAATAAAATGGTTATTATTATATTTCTTTGTTCATGATAATTGTCTATTGTTCATGCTATAATTGTGTTATCCGGAAATCGTAATACATGTGTGAATACATAGACCACAACACGTCCCTAGTGAGCCTCTAGTTGACTAGCTCGTTGATCAAAAGATAGTCATGGTTTCCTGACTATGGACATTGGATGTCATGGATAACTGGATCACATCATTAGGAGAATGATGTGATGGACAAGACCCAATCCTAAGCTTAGCTCAAAGAACGTGTAGTTCGTTTGCTGTAGCTTTTCTGAATGTCAAGTATCATTTCCTTAGACCATGAGATTGTGCAACTCCCGGATACCATAGGAGTGCCTTGGGTGTGCCAAATGTCACAACGTAACTGGGTGACTATAAAGGTACATTACAGGTATCTCCAAAAGTGTCTGTTGGGTTGGCACGAATCGAGACTGGGATTTGTCACTCCGTATGACAGAGAGGTATCTTTGGGCCCACTCGGTAATGCATCATCATAATGAGCTCAATGTGATCAAGTGGTTCATCACGGGATCATGCATTACGGTACGAGTAAAGTGACTTGCCGGTAACGAGACTGAACAAGGTATTGGGATACCAACAATCGAGTCTCGGGCAAGTAACGTATCGATTGACAAAGGGAATTGTATACAGACTGATTGAATCCTTGACATCGTGGTTCATCCGATGAGATCATCGTGGAGCATGTGGGAGCAAACATGGGTATCCAGATCCTGCTGTTGGTTATTCACCGGAGAGTCGTCTCGGTCATGTCTGCATGTCTCCCAAACCCGTAGGGTCTACACACTTAAGGTTCGGTGACGCTAGGGTTGTTAGGAAGACTTGTATGTGATTACCGAATGTTGTTCGGAGTCCCGGATAAGATCACGGACGTCACGAGGAGTTCCGAAATGGTCCGGAGGTAAAGATGCATATATGGGAAGTTGTCATATGGTCGCCGGAAAGGTTCAGGGGCATGTCGGTATTGTACCGGGGCCACCGGAGGGGTTCCGGGGGTCCACCGGGAAGGGCCACCTCTTCCGGAGGGCCTTATGGGCTGTATGGAGAAGGGAACCAGCCCAAGTGGGCTGAGGCGCCACACCCCCCTAGGGCCCATGCGCCTAGGGTTGGGGGAAACCCTAAGGGGGGCGTCCCCTTGCTTGGGGGGCAAGCCCCCCTCCCCTTGGTCGCCGCCCCCTCTCGATCTCATCTAGAGGGGGCCGGCCCCCTCCCCCTTCCCCTATAAATAGATGGGTGAGGGGAGGGCTGTATACAACATCCAAGGCGCAGCCCCTCCCCTCCCCAACACCTCTCCTCCTCCATAAGAGCTTGGCGAAGCCCTGCCGGAGTACTACAGCTTCATCACCACCACGCCGTCGTGCTGCTGTTGGAGCCCTCTTCCTCAACCTCTCCCTCCTCCTTGCTGGATCAAGGCGCGGAGACGTCCTCGCTCCGTACATGTGTTGAACGCGAAGGTGCCGTCCATTCGGCGCTAGGATCTTCGGTGATTTGGATCACATCGAGTACGACTCCATCAACCCCGTTCTCTTGAACGCTTCCGCTCGTGATCTACAAGGGTATGTAGATGCACTCCTCTCTCCCTCGTTGCTAGATGACTCCATAGATTGATCTTGGTGATGCATAGAAAATTTTAAAATTCTGCTACGTTCCCCAACGGGAAGCCGAACTCCCTAAAGAGTACGACACATATTCAAACTGGATCATGCACTTCGACGGCTCCAAAATGTTGGCCGGTCTGGGGGCTGGCGTCGTTTTGACATCCCCAACAAGAGACACCGTTCAATACGTACTACAGATAATGTATACGGACTCCAACAACGCAGCCTAATATGAGGCCCTTCTACATGGTCTCCGGATGGCAGTATCCATGGGCATTCAACGCCTAGAGGTGCGCGGGGATTCAAACCTCACGATATCCCAAATAAATGGAGATTTTGATGCCAAGGATTCAAAAATGGCCGCTTATCGCAATGCCGTCCTGAAAATGTCAGCTCGGTTCGAGGGGCTCGAATTTCACCATGTGGCTCAGGAAAACAATCAGGCGGTGGATATCCTCGTCCGCATTGGCACAAAACGCGACGCGGTCCCTCCCAACATTTTTCAGGAAAGGCTTTTCAAGCCATCCGTAACATGGGAAGGGGACACCGGTAATAACAGTCCGGACCCGGCCAAAATACCCGATACCGAACTTTCTGACACAATCGGAGGCTCCACCACCGAAATAACACAATCAACCCATGAAATAATGGCCATTATTGCCACATGGACAGAACCATTCCTGGCCTACCTAATTAGACAGGAACTTCTGGAGGACCAAAATGAGGCACGCTGCATAGTGCGGCGATCCAAAGCCTACAGGGTCCACGAGGGAGAATTGTGCAAAAAAAGCGCTACCGGAGTCATTCAAAGGTGCATCTCCGAAGAGGAAGGGCAGAATCTTTTGGCAGAAATTCATGCCGGACTCGACGGCCATCACGCCGCAGCCCGGGCTCTTGTAAGCAAGGCCTTCCGCACAGGATTTTATTGGCCAACGGCCCGGGCAGATGCACAGGACTTGGTCCAACGCTGCACCGGTTGCCAGCTCTTTGCAAATCAAAGCCACATGCCACCCACCGCCCTCCAAATGATCCCCATTACATGGCCCTTCGCGGTCTGGGGGCTTGACATGGTCGGACCCCTTAAAGGGGGAACCCACAAGAAAAAATACTTATTGGTCATGGTGGATAAATTCACCAAATGGATAGAGGCTAAACCGGTAAAAATAGCCGAATCCGGACCAATGATAGATTTCATATCCGGGGTTGTACATCGTTACGGCGTCCCCCACAGCATCATCACTGATAACGGCACAAACTTCATGGCCGACGAGGCAAAACTCTGGTGCAGCAAAATGGGCATCAAGCTCGATTACGCTTCAGTCTATCACCCACAAACCAACGATCAAGTCGAACGAGCAAATGGTCTTATAATGAGTGGCATTAAACCCCGATTAGTGCGCTCCTTAACGGAGTCCGATACACACTGGGTAGAGGAACTCGACTCTGTACTCTGGGGACTGCAGACCACGCTGAATCGTAGTACCGGATACACACCATTTTTTATGGTGTACGGCGCAGAGGCAGTTCTACCCTGTGACATAATTCATGACTCACCTCGAGTGCGCATGTACGAAGAAAGAGAAGCCGAGCTCGATCGGCAGGATGGTATGGACACATTGGAGGAAGAGCGCGACATAGCCAAAGCC
This sequence comes from Triticum aestivum, assembly GCF_018294505.1. NCBI lineage: Eukaryota > Viridiplantae > Streptophyta > Magnoliopsida > Poales > Poaceae > Triticum > Triticum aestivum. The sequence continues at coordinate 705,915,180 of NC_057797.1, read as the reverse complement.
CGTTCCGCATTTTACCAGCAGCAGGCTCGCAGATACCAAAGCAGAGAAGTACGGGCCAAAACTTATAACGTTGGCGAACTAGTTCTATGGCTGCCGAATAAGAAAAATAACAAGCTCGAGCCCAAATGGGAAGGTCCCTTCATTATCGACCAAGTTCTGACCGGTGGAGCGTACCGACTGCGGGATGCATCGACCAGTCGACTCGAGCTGAACCCATGGAACGTAGCCAGGCTCCGAAGATTCTACGCCTAGCTCTGGACTTTATGTTAGTCCCCTCCCTTTGTCCATCTTCTGCATATGCATCATCTGTCTTATTTCCCTTTCTTTCTTTTTATTTCCCTAGGCCTTCAAGGATCACCTTGTGCCTCACTCATACATCATAGATGCGCTAGCCACACTCTTCATACCTGGGGGCTTCTCTCACAGAAGCTTAAATTATTTACCTGGGCCCAATGCCCAACACATGTGTTATACTTCCGCATGTACCTTTTTTCACCATTATATTCATCGATATGACTTAAGTTTTGGCCAAGCTGGGTTGCCTGGCTCTTGTATTTATGCCCTACGTTCCCGTTAATTCGGCTAGGACATAAGGGGAGCACCTCTGCGATTGTTACGCGCGTTGCTGCGCCCGTCTATTTTGGCTATTAGTTGGTTAGGGATATAGCGTAATTTGTGGATTTGCAAGCATTGATTTGAAATATTACGCTTTTCTATAGCTTGTGTTTTCTTTATTTTTGAAAATAATGGTTTGTAACTAAAGGGAGGAATCTGGTTGTTCCTATAGCTCTTAGTATTTAACCAGCCTTCATTTCGGGCAACATTACAACTTCCATGGAACGTACTTACATATAAATTTTTGCAGCGCCCTAAGCCAACCTATCCATGGTAAAAAAATGATGGCTATGCACAATTTGGTTCAAGAATACAACCTTGTATGCAGTTGCATACGAACATGTAATTAAACATAATATAGCGGCAACATCACAGTAAATACTTGGAAAATAGATTGTATTGAAGCATACAACGAACTGGAGAAGTTGCAGACCTCAAATAGGCACCAGAAACACAACACAAAAATATATAATTATGGATACATCAGATGGGACACAGGGTAGGAGAAGTATAATCATATAGTTTCAAAGAAGATCAAGAATATTGATTATTACATCAAAAGGAAGACACAATACATTACATATCATATTGTCCCATGATAAACAAAATAATAATATCTTCTAACATAAGAATGTAATTTGGACAAAAAATAGTTTCTTTATACAAATTCCAATTGCACTACAATATTTTTCCATTGGGGCTTAAAAAATTTTATGCCATTTTTACATGGAATAGGAGGAACTAACTGAACTGAGCAAGAAAAGGCAACAAAAACACAAATCAGCATTCTCTCATTCTCTGAATACATTATCTTTCTGTAGTAAATGTATCTTGTGAGATCATCATTGTTTCAGCCCGTATATTGACTTCATATATTAGTAAATGTATCTTGTGAAAAGGCAACCTCATATATTACCTTGCTCAGAATAGTCAAGTGCCTAACTAATCCAACTTAATCCTGACAGTACATCAACATGACATTATTGACTTCAGAAGCTATGGAGTCAGATTGATTGCATGAATCGAGTCACAGTGCAGCAGGCTGGGGTGAAGGTGTGCATACTACCACTGAACACCGGTGAGTAGAGGATGGGAGAATACACAGTTTTTGATGCCTTATGGGTGAATTCCTCCACTCGTCGCACACTTACAAGCCGCTGCAAAACATCTGTGAGTGTAAGACGTCTATTTCTGATCAACTACATGATAAATTCCACTTGCATGAGTGATTTCATCTAGAGTATAGTGCCTAATTATTTGAAACGAAGTACTATTTTTTTAATCCTACATAGACCTGGAGCATCTTTCTGAAACACCAAGGAACATACACATTTCCACCAGTAGCAGCAGTAGCTCGTTTGCAAAGTTCACTCCAATGCTAGGATACCAAAAAGCTAGTACATCCCCATAGCCAAAGAACATAAGCAACGAAAACTGGCATCAGATGTCAAGCAGCTCGTGATGGGAATAAATTTGTACAGTATATGTCCCTTTCTTCACTCAAATATCACGGACTTGCAATAATTAGGAAACAATAGTGGTAATGAAAAGTAGAATATATTGTAACGCTCTAGAAATACTCCCTCCGCTCTAAAATAGATGACTCAACTTTGTACTAATTTTATACTAAAGTTAATACAAAATTGAGTCATCTATTTTGAAACGGAGGGAGTAGGATTTAACTCTAGGGTGCTCTTACCTGAGTGAATCCTTGTGGGGTGCTGAGAGTACAAGATGGTGGAACCAATGCTGCTCTGCACTGTCCACATGAATGATACCCGGTGCCGCCTCTACCAACAAGCGATTTGTGCTGGTCTGCTCAAGCAATTCAAACATTTGACTCCAAAAGGGAATTGTTTCAGAAAGGTGCACCTTGGGAAATCTGCACACAGAATTGAACAGAGGAGAGGTGTTGCAGAGGAGCGTATTCGCAGGCGAAGCTGCACTGTTTGTGAGTAGAAAGAACAATATCAACAAAATAAATTCTAAAATTGGATTTGATGAAGATCAGGGAAGAGGGGATGTAGAAAGGAACCATCAACCAAGGCTACAGGAGAATGGTTGCATAAGTGAGAGGAGCAGGGAAGGAACATCACGCGGTGGAGATTATATGGGCGTGCGTAAATTAAAGGCAAAACATGAATCAACATATGTATAACTGACCAGGAATAATCTTTAGTTCAGCCCATTCATCAATTTCCATTAATCGGCCCTGATTAACACCTCAATGAATCAATGGCAAATGAAGTTCAATCGATAGCCGGATGTTCGCATCCCGGTCCACTTCCGAGTGGCGTCACCTGCCAGGACGCTGTTCGATCGACCGGCTAGGGGCCCTATGTCAGTCAGACCTGAAGCGCAGTAGCCATGAGGCGCCATTGATTGCATCCGTCAATGCAGTCGCCATCACCCTATCATCTGCCGCCAGGCAACGGCTGTGTCCCTGTGAATGAAAGGGGCCGCGTACATTTTTTTAGGGTTGAAAGGACGGTTGAGTAGATGCATCTTTTTTTGGCTGGGTTGAAGCCCATTAGGCCCGATTACATAGCTGGCTACCGAAATTATCACGGGAGCAGCGGCCCATCACGGATAGCACTCAGTCGTAGCGAAGGAAGCGAGTACACGGGGTTCAGAGGTAATCGGACGATCAAGAAAGACCAAAATTGAAGATCCGACGGATATAAAGGCAAATAGTCTGAGATGGCTGGAAAAGTGCACGGTTATAATGTCTTTAAATGCCCTACGTTCCCGTTAATTCGGCTAGGGCATAAGGGGAGCACCTCTGCGATTGTTACCGTCGGGTCAGCCGGACGTGTACCTCAGACTGGGTGAAGCCGAAAGCTAGCATTCTTAAGAGAATATTCAGTCGGTGAACAAAAGATGACTTTTATTTATTATCCATATCTGCCCCCAGACGTTTTCATTGCGCTTCTTGTAGCAGTACGGACATGCACTTTAGGGCATGCCTACCCAGGGAAAGGAACCCTCAACGGAACTATTCTCTCTGGAAGATGTTTCTTACTACCCATGTAATATAACATAACTAGTTGGGCACTTGTCTGATGAAGCACTAATGACCCCTACGCCTGGTCTCCACGCATGCCCCGGTTCTTATATAACCGAGAGGGTATTCGGATACACTCCGGACTGTCGGGTCCCGAGGTTGAAGCAAAAAGGTCCGCCACGACAAACGATCTACAATCCGGCTAGAAGACATCATATATGTCACTTTAAAATTACATAGTCAATTTGACTGGTTGAATTCCTCTTCAATGCCCTCCAATAGGCTGTCTAGTCTACAGTCCTGTTGGGAATACTTTGCAGCCAATTCTACTTGGCCGTACACTAAATTCACAGGGATCTCCTTGCCATCAGGCCCCACAGGTCCGACTTCGGCCATGAGGTTCGGGTCAGCCTTTGTGTACCGTGTCTTCACCATTGCCCAAGCTTCCCTTGCGCCCTGACGGCAGGCCGATATCTTCCATAATCGGAAACGCCGCCGTGCTCCCTTCAGCTTTTCCGCAAGCTCTCCAAGGGCTTCGGGTATGGAGACGGACGGCCACAAGGCCTGGGCAACACCTTGCATCACCTGCCGAACTCGTTCGTGCAACTGTGCGAGCTCGTAAAGAAGACCACCCGTTGAACTAGGCATCTCCTCGGCAGGACGACCTATTAGCATACCTACAGACATAACTCTGTCAGCCAGCTTCCTCGCCGAACTCTTTTTCAAAGTTCGTTCAAGCACTTACTAAATATGCCGCGTCGAAGCCACTGATTCTCCTTAACAGAGTCCGATAGTTGGGCACGAACATCTTTTAGTTCCACCCCTAGCTTGGTGTTGGCATCCTGGAGATCATTCTTCTCCCGCCTCACCCTTGTAAGCACGCTCTCACCGGCCTTCAGCTGGCGTATGAGCTGTTGCTTATCCGGATTCACTCCAGCGTCATCTGCAATTTTATCGTCAAATCTGCATATAAAGCCGCACTCTAATATGATACTTATCATTTGACGGATATGTTACCAGAGGGGGTCTCTTTGGGCTCCCCTGCTGAGGCCATTGCGGCCTGGAGTTGGTGTTGGGGAACGTGGTAATTTTAAAAAATTCCTACGCACACGCAAGATCATGGTGATGCATAGCAACGAGAGGGGAGAGTGTGATCTAAGTACCCTTGTAGACCGACAGCGGAAGCGTTAGCACAACGCGGTTGATGTATTTGTACGTCTTCACGGCTCGACCGATCAAGTACCGAAACTACGGCACCTCCGAGTTCTAGCACACGTTCAGCTCGATGACGATCCCCGGACTCCGATCCAGCAAAGTGTCGGGGAAGAGTTCCGTCAGCACGACGGCGTGGTGACGACCTTGATGTACTACCGTCGCAGGGCTTCGCCTAAGCACCGCTACAATATTATCAAGTACTATGGTGGAAGGGGGCACCGCACACGGTTAAGAATATGATCACACGGATCAACTTGTGTGTCTATGGGGTGCCCCCTGCCCCCGTATATAAAGGAGCAAGGGGGAGGCGGGCCGGCCCTTGTGGGCGCGTCAAGGAGGAGTAAGATTCCTACTCCTAGTTGGAGTAGGTTTCCACCTTTCCTAGTCCAACTAGGAGAAGGGGGGAAAGGGGGGAAGAGGGGAAGGAAGGGAGAGAGGGGCCGTGCCCCAAATCCCTTGTCCAATTCGGACTTGGCTTGGGAGGGGCGCGCGACACCTCCTGGTCCTTCCCACTAAGGCCCATTAAGGCACATTGCTTCTTCCTCGTATTCCCGTAACTCCCCGGTACCTCCGAAAATACCCGAATCACTCGGAACTTTTCTGATGTCCGAATATAGTCGTCCAATATATCGATCTTTACGTCTCGGCCATTTCGAGACTCCTCGTCATGTCCCCGATCTCATCCGGGACTCCGAACTCCTTCGGTACATCAAAACTCATAAACTCATAATATAACTGTCATTGAAACCTTAAGCGTGCGGACCCTACGGGTTCGAGAACAATGTAGACATGACCGAGACACATCTCCGGTCAATAAACAATAGCGGAACCTGGATGCTCATATTGGATCTTACATATTCTACGAAGATCTTTATCTGTCAGACCGCATAACAACATACGTTGTTCCCTTTGTCATCGGTATGTTACTTGCCCGAGATTCGATCATCGGTATCTCAATACCTAGTTCAATCTCGTTACTGGCAAGTCTCTTTACTCGTTCTGTAATACATCATCTCGCAACTAACTCATTAGTTGCAATGCTTGCAAGGCTTATGTGATGTGCATTACCGAGAGGGCCCAGAGATACCTCTCCGACAATCGGAGTGACAAATCCTAATCTCGAAATACGCCAACCCAACATGTACCTTTGGAGACACCTGTAGAGCTCCTTTATAATCACTCAGCTACGTTGTGACGTTTGGTAGCACACAAAGTGTTCCTCCGGTAAACGGGAGTTGCATAATCTCATAGTCATAGGAACATGTATAAGTCATGAAGAAAGCAATAGCAACATACTAAACGATCGGGTGCTAAGCTAATGGAATGAGTCATGTCAATCACATCATTCTCCTAATGATGTGATCCCGTTAATCAAATAACAACTCTTTTGTTTATGGTTAGGAAACATAACCATCTTCGATTAACGAGCTAGTCAAGTAGAGGCATACTAGTGACACTCTGTTTGTCTATGTATTCACACATGTATTATGTTTCCGGTTAATACAATTCTAGCATGAATAATAAACATTTATCATGAAATAAGGTAATAAATAATAACTTTATTATTGCCTCTAGGGCATATTTTCTTCAGTGTCCCACTTGCACAAGAGTCAATAATCTAGTTCACATCGCCATGTGATCTAACATCAATAGTTCACATCTTTATGTGGTTAACACCCATAGTTCACATCGATATGTGACCAACACCCAAAGGGTTTACTAGAGTCAGTAATCTAGTTCACATTGCTATGTGATTAACACCCAAAGAGTACTAAGGTGTGATCATGTTTTGCCTGTGAGAGAAGTTTAGTCAACGGGTCTGCCATATTCAGATCCGTAAGTATTTTGCAATTTTCTATGTCTACAATACTCTGCACGGAGCTACTTTAGCTAATTGCTCCCACTTTCAATATGTATCCAGATGAAGACTAAGAGTCATCCGGATCAGTGCCAAAACTTGTATCGATGTAACCCTTTTACGACGAACCTTTTGTCACCTCCATAATCGAGAAACATATCATTATTCCACTAAGGATAATTTTGACCGCTGTCCAGTGATCTACTCCTAGATCACTATTGTACTCCCTTGCCAAAATTAGTGTAGGGTATACAATTGGTCTGGTACACAGCATGGCATACTTTATAGAACCTATGGCCAAGGAATAGGGAATGACTTTCATTCTCATTCTATTTTTTTCCGTGGTCAGGCTTTGAGTCTTACTCAACTTCACACCTTGTAACACAGGCAAGAATTCTTTCTTTGACTGTTCCATTTTGAACTACTTCAAAATCTTGTCAAGGTATGTACTCATTGAAAAAACTTATCAAGCGTCTTGATCTATCTCTATAGATCTTCATGCTCAATATGTAAGCAGCTTCACCGAGGTTTTCTTTGAAAAAAATCCTTTCAAACACTCCTTTATGCTTTGCAGAATAATTCTACATTATTTCCGATCAACAATATGTCATACACATATACTTATCAGAAATGCTGTAGTGCTCCCACTCACTTTCTTGTAAATACAGGCTTCACCACAAGTCTGTATAAAACTATATGCTTTGATCAACTTATCAAAGCGTATATTCCAACTCCGGGATGCTTGCACCAGTCCATAGATGGATCGCTGGAGCTTGCATATTTTGTTAGCACCTTTAGGATTGACAAAACCTTCTGGTTGTATCATATACAACTCTTCTTTAAATCCATTAAGGAATGTAGTTTTGTTTATCCATTTGCCAGATTTCATAAAATTGCGGCAATTGCTAACATGATTTGGACAGACTTAAGCATCGCTACGAGTGAGAAAAATTTCATCGTAGTCAACACCTTGAACTTTGTCAAAAAAAAATTTCGATAAGTCTAGCTTTGTAGATAGTAACACTACTATCAACGTCCGTCTTCCTCTTGAAGATCCATTTTTTCTATGGCTTGCCGATCATCGGGCAAATCCATCAAAGTCCATACTTTGTTCTCATACATGGATCATATCTTAGATTTCATGGCCTCAAACCATTTCGCGGAATCTGGGCTCATCATCGCTTCCTCATAGTTCGCAAGTTCGTCATGGTCTAGTAACATGACTTCCAGAACAGGATTACGGTACCACTCTGGTGCGGATCTCACTCTGGTTAACCTACGAGATTCGGTAGTAACTTGATCCGAAGTTACATGATCATTATCATTAGCTTCCTCACTAATTGGTGTAGTAGTCACAGGAACAGATTTCTGTGATGAACTACTTTCCAATAAGGGAGAAGGTACAATTACCTTATCAAGTTCTACTTTCCTCCCACTCACTTCTTTCGAGAGAAACTCATTCTCTAGAAAGGTTCCATTCTCAGCAACGAACATCTTGCCTTCGGATCTGTGATAGAAGGTGTACCCAACATTTTTATTTTGGGTATCCTATGAAGACGCACTTCTCCGATTTGGGTTTGAGCTTATCAGGTTGAAACTTTTTCACATAAGCATTGCAACCTCAAACTTTAAGAAACGACAGCTTAGGTTTCTTGTCAAACCATAGTTCATACGGTGTCATCTCAACGGATTTAGATGGTGCCCTATTTAACGTGAATGCAGCTGTCTCTAATGCATAATCCCAAAACGATAGTGGTAGATTGGTAAGACATCATAGTTCGCACCATATCTAATAAAGTACGGTTATGACGTTCAGACACACCATTATGTTGTGGTGTTCCAGGTGGCGTGAGTAGTGAAACTATTTCACATTGTTTTTAACTGAAGGACAAACTCGTAACTCAAATATTTTACTTCTGCGATCATATCGTAGAAACTTTTTATTTTTGTTACGATGATTCTCCACTTCACTCTGAAATTCTTTGAACTTTTCAAATGTTTCAGACTTGTGTTTCATCAAGTAGATATACCCATATCTGCTCAAATCATCTGTGAAGGTCAGAAAATAACGATACCCGCCGCGAGCCTCAACAGTCATTGGATCACATACATCAGTATGCATTATTTCCAATAAGTCAGTTGCTCGCTCCATTGTTCCGGAGAACGGAGTTTTAGTCATCTTGCCCATAAGGCATGGTTCGCAAGCATCAAGTGATTCATAATCAAGTGATTCCAAAATCCCATCAGCATGGAGTTTCTTCATGCGCTTTACACCAATATGACCTAAACGGCAGTGCCACAAATAAGTTGCACTATCATTATTAACTTTGCATCTTTTGTCTTCAATATTATGAATATGTGTATCACTACGATCGAGATCCAATGAACCATTTTCATTGGGTGTGTAACCATATAAGGTTTTATTCATGTAAACAGAACAACAATTATTCTCTAACTTAAATGAATAACCGTATTGCAATAAACATGATCAAATCATATTCATGCTTAACGCAAACACCAAATAACACTTATTTAGGTTCAACACTAATCCCAAAAGTATAGGGAGTGTGCGATGATGATCATATCAATCTTGGAACTACTTCCAACACACATCGTCACTTCACCCTTAACTAGTTTCTATTCATTCTGCAACTCCCGTTTCGAGTTACTACTCTTAGCAACTGAACTAGTATCAAATACCAAGGGGTTGCTATGAACACTAGTAAAATACACATTAATAATCTGTATATCAAATATACCTTTGTTCACTTTGCCATCCTTCTTATCCGCCAAATACTTGGGGCAGTTCCGCTTCCAGTGACCAGTCCCTTTTCAGTAGAAGCACTTAGTCTCAGGCTTAGGACCAGACTTGGGCTTCTTCACTTGAGCAGCAACTTGCTTGTCGTTCTTCTTGAAGTTCCCCTTCTTCCCTTTGCCCTTTTATTGAAACTAGTGGTCTTGTCTACCATCAACACTTGATGCTCTTTCTTGATTTCTACCTTCATCGATTTCATCATCATGAAAAGCTCGGGAGTCGTTTTCGTCATCCCTTGCATACTATAGTTCATCACGAAGTTCTACTAACTTGGTGATGGTGACTAGAGAATTCTGTCAATCACTATCTTATCTGGAAGATTAACTTCCACTTGATTCAAGTGATTGTAGTACCCAGACAATCTGAGCACATGCTCACTAGTTGAGCGATTCTCCTCCATCTTTTGGCTATAGAACTTGTTGGATACTTCATATCTCTCAACTCGGGTATTTGCTTGAAATGTTAACTTCAACTCCTGGAACATCTCATATGGTCCATGACGTTCAAAACGTCTTTTGAAGTCCCGATTCAAAGCCGTTTAAGCATGGTGCACTAAACTATTAAGTAGTCATCATATTGAGCTAGCCAAATGTTCATAACGTCTGCATCTGCTCCTGCAATAGGTCTGTCACCTAGCGGTGCATCAAGGACATAATTCTTCTGTGTAGCAATGAGGATAAACCTCAGATCACGGATCCAATCCGCATCATTGCTACTAACATCTTTCAACACAATTTTCTCTAGGAACATATCAAAATAAACACAGGGAAGCAACAACGCGAGCTATTGATCTACAACATGATTTGCAAAATACTACCAGGACTAAGTTCATGATAAATTTAAGTTCAATTAATCATATTACTTAAGAACTTCCACTTAGATAGACATCCCTCTAATCCTCTAAGTGATCACGTGATCCAAATCAACTAAACCATGTCCGATCATCACGTGAGATGGAGTAGTTTCATTGGTGAACATCACTATGTTGATCATATCTACTACATGATTCACGCTTGACCTTTCGGTCTTCGTGTTCCGAGGCCATATTTGTATATACTTGGCTCGTCAAGTATAACCTGAGTATTCCGCATGTGCAACTGTTTTGCACCCGTTGTATTTGAACGTAGAGCCTATCACACCCGATCATCACGTGGTGTCTCAGCACGAAGAACTTTCGCAACGGTGCATACTCAGGGAGAACACTTCTTGATAATTAGTGAGAGATCATCTTATAATGCTACCGTCAATCAAAGCAAGATAAGATGTATAAAAGATAAACATCACATGCAATCAATATAAGTGATATGATATGGCCATCATCATCTTGTGCTTGTGATCTCCATCTTCGAAGCACCGTCGTGATCACCATCGTCACCGGCACGACACCTTGATCTCCATCATAGCATCGTTGTCGTCTCGCCAATTTTATGCTTCCATGACTACGCTATCGCTTAGTGATAAAGTAAAGCATTACAGCGCGATTGCATTGCATACAATAAAGCGACAACCATATGGCTCCTGCCAGTTGCCGATAACTCGGTTACAAAACATGATCATCTCATATAATAAAATTTAGCATCATGTCTTGACCATATCACATCACAACATGCCCTGCAAAAACAAGTTAGACGTCCTTTACTTTGTTGTTGCAAGTTTTACGTGGCTGCTACGGGCTTAAGCAAGAACCAATCTTACCTACGCATCAAAACCACAACGATAGTTTGTCAAGTTGGTGTTGTTTTAACCTTCGCAAGGACCGGGCGTAGCCACACTTGGTTCAACTAAAGTTGGAGAAACTGTCACCCGCTATCCACCTTTGTGCAAAGCACGTCGGGAGAACCGGTCTCGCGTAAGCGTACGCGCAATGTCGGTCCGGGCCACTTCGTCCAACAATACCGCCGAACCAAAGTATGACATGCTGGTAAGCAGTATGACTTATATCGCCCACAACTCACTTGTGTTCTACTCGTGCATATAACATCAACACATAAAACCTAGGCTCGGATGCCACTTTTGGAGAACGTGGTAATTTCAATAATTTCCTACGCACACGCAAGATCATGGTGATGCATAGCAACGAGAGGGGAGAGTGTGATCTACGTACCCTTGTAGACCGACAGCGGAAGCGTTAGCACAACGCGGTTGATATAGTCGTACGTCTTCACGGCCCGACCGATCAAGTACCGAAACTACGGCACCTCCGAGTTCTAGCACACGTTCAGCTCGATGACGATCCCCGGACTCGGATCCAGCAAAGTGTTGGGGAAGAGTTCCGTCAGCACGACGGCATGGTGACGATCTTGATGTACTACCGTCGCAGGGCTTCGCCTAAGCACCGCTACAATATTATTGAGTACTATGGTGGAAGGGGGCACCGCACACGGTTAAGAATATGATCACACGGATCAACTTGTGTGTCTATGGGGTGCCCCCTGCCCCCGTATATAAAGGAGCAAGGGGGAGGCCGGCCGGCCCTTGTGGGCGCGTCATGGAGGAGTAGGATTCCTACACCTAGTTGGAGTAGGTTTCCACCTTTCCTAGTCCAACTAGGAGAAGGGGGGAAAGGGGGGAAGAGGGAAAGGAAGGGAGAGAGGGGCCGCGCCCCAAATCCCTTGTCCAATTCGGACTAGGCTTGGGAGGGGCGCGCGCCACCTCCTGGTCCTTCCCACTAAGTCCCATTAAGGCCCATTGCTTCTTCCTCGTATTCCCGTAACTCCCCGGTACCTCCGAAAATACCCGAATCACTCGGAACCTTTCCGATGTCCGAATATAGTCGTCCAATATATCGATCTTTACGTATCGACCATTTCGAGACTCCTCGTCATGTCCCCGATCTCATCCGGGACTCCGAACTCTTTCGGTACATCAAAACTCATAAACTCATAATATAACTGACATCGAAACCTTAAGCGTGCGGACCCTACAGGTTCGAGAACAATGTAGACATGACCGAGACACATCTCCGGTCAATAACCAATAGCGGAACCTGGATGCTCATATTGGCTCCTACATATTCTACGAAGATCTTTATCGGTCAGACCGCATAACAACATATGTTGTTCCCTTTGTCATCGGTATGTTACTTGCCCGAGATTCGATCGTCGGTATCTCAATACCTAGTTCAATCTCGTTACCGGCAAGTCTCCTTACTCGTTCCGTAATACATCATCTCGCAACTAACTCATTAGTTGCAATGCTTGCAAGGCTTATGTGATGTGCATTACCGAGAGGGCCTAGAGATACCTCTCCGACAATCGGAGTGACAAATCCTAATCTCGAAATACGCCAACCCAACATGTACCTTTGGAGACACCTGTAGAGCTCCTTTATAATCACCCAGTTACGTTGTGACGTTTGGTAGCACACAAAGTGTTCCTCCGGTAAACGGGAGTTGCATAATCTCATAGTCATAGGAACATGTATAAGTCATGAAGAAAGCAATAGCAACATACTAAACGATCGGGTGCTAAGCTAATGGAATGGGTCATGTCAATCACATCATTCTCCTAATTATGTGATCCTGTTAATCAAATAACAACTCTTTTGTTTATGGTTAGGAAACATAACCATCTTCAATTAACGAGCTAGTCAAGTAGAGGCATACTAGTGACACTCTGTTTGTCTATGTATTCACACATGTATTATGTTTTCGGTTAATACAATCTAGCATGAATAATAAACATTTATCATGAAATAAGGAAATAAATAATAACTATATTATTGCCTCTAGGGCATATTTCCTTCAGTTGGGCTTTGCACTCTTCCAGCTCCTGGGACAGTTGAGTATTCTTTTCTGTAAGAACCTACATTACAAATGATCCTTAAATCAGTTATCCTAACTGTTTCAAGTCTCAGGGGCTACTGATATATATAATCATCAAATTTTCTCACCCGTATGTCTTTTACATACTGCTTCGTGGCTCTGGCTAGACCATTTTGAGCGGCACTGAGGTGCGCGTCTCCTGAGTTGAAGGCATCCAATGCCTCTTGGGAGAAACAAGCGTCATGAAGAATAGTCCGGCGACACCTGTGGTTCATGGCACTTTCCACCTCGGAATGGGTGGCGGATAGTCTATCCGTATCCTTTGTCAGAGGAGCACCCGGCGCACGCCTTGTACTCGTTCCCACCTCTGAGTCCGGCCTTGGAGCCTGGCTTGTGGAGGCGCGATTGGTAGCCTCTTCGGGCATAGTCCGGCGAGCGCTCTTTTTCCTGAAAGGAAGGCATGGGCGTTAATATGCCTCTGTAACTAATGTCTTGCAATAAAGACGGCGCACCATACCGCTGCGCCGGTGCCTCAATCCGGACTACAGATCTTTTCAGCCTGCCTGGCCTAGCGGCCCCTTGTTGGCTAGTTGCCACAGGCTCGGCCTTCTGCCTCGAGGACCTCCCCTGCAAGACACGGCTGTTATACGGCAATAAAAAAAGAGAGAGCACAAGGATGGATCCCTTTTTAAGTGTTGGGACTTAGGTCTTAGTCACCTGTGAGGCTGGAACTAGCCCAGGGTAATCGGCTTTAATGGCCACCAAGGTATTGTCATTACTCCCTTGGTAAAAAAAACCCGTCGATCAGCTCCACGGATATGTCCGGACCGGGTCAAGGGACCGTCGAGGGTCCTCGGGCTGTGGAGGAGGGCTGTTTATCTCCTTTACTACCTAGCGCAGCTCCTGCGATGAAATCGCCAGAATGAATACTTAAACTACAGGAATACGAAACGGATGGGCGAGAAAAAGTCTTCGCTTACCCAGCTCGGAGGATTGTACATAGAGAATCCGCCCTGCGGGTTGACACGGAGGAATTCCTCCTCTTCTCCCTTGTACAAAGTGGACAAGATCTTTATTAGATCAGCAACCGATCCCGACACTTTGCGGCCGTAGCGGGTGGCGTCATCCTCCCCGTTGAAATCCCACATGGGGTGGCCTCTATACTGGAGCGGCTGCACCCCCCGCATAATGCATATAGCCATGACCTCGATCATGGTCAATTCGGATCGAGCTAAAGAGCTTATCCGGCTCATCAGATAAAGAATGTCCCGGTCGTCTTCCTTCAGGGGGCTCCGTGGACGCCAGCTCCGGCGCTTCTTCAAAGGGGCATTGTCAAACTCAGGAAGGCCGATCCCAATAGGGTCTGGAAGGGGGACATCTTCTATATAAACCATTCTGAAGGCCAGTCTTCGGACGTCTTCTTCGGGGTCCCGGATAGGTATCCGATCCCAGCAATACGCCACACTTCGGCTTTGCCCACTTGATATATTGATCCCTTCTTAGAACGGGGCACAAGGCAGAACAACTTCTTCCACAGAGCGAAATGAGCCTCACAGCCCAAAAAATAACTCGCAAAGGGCTACGAATCCCGCGATATGCAGCAGGGAGGCAGGCGTAAGGTTGTGCAGCTGGAGGCCATAGAACTCCAGAAGCCCCCGGAGAAATGGATGAATTGGGAATCCGAGCCCTCTTACCAGATAAGGGACATGGCATACCCGCTCTCCCTTGGAGGGATTGGGACGGCTCTCCGCTTGCTCTCCGTCATTATAGGTGGCAAGCCCGGCTCGAACCGGGACCAGGTACGCTGGGTGAAGAAATCCCTTGGACTGAAGCATCACCAATTTGCTGTGCGGGATGGAACATCTCTCCCAATCTCCAGGCTTGGAACTAGGGGTGCGAGAGGAGGAGCTGCGTCGACCGGCCATGGTGGAATGGATCTCTGTCGGGTACGCTCCGATGAAGACTCGACAAGGGAGGATGATGTGATTTGGATCTGAATCCTCGTCTTTTTAAATAGGCGGCTCATTTACATAGCTAGGGGGGTAAATGTGAAAACACCCTGGCTCTTCACATTCGCTCGACACGTGGAAAGTGACCATTATTGGGCGTAGAAGCCAAGGAGTACAAACCATCACAAGGAACCGGACATTATTTCGACAGGTACACATAATTTGGAGAAGGAACCCGCCTTGCAATGTCGAAGACAACTGCGCGCCGGACTCATCGTCATTGAAGTCTGGTTCAGGGGCTACTAAGGGAGTCCTGGATTAGGGGCTCTCCGGACAGCTGGACTATCTCCATTGGCCGGACTGTTAGACTATGAAGATACAAGATTGAAGACTTCGTCTCGTGTCCGGATGGGACTCTACCTGGCGTGAAAGGCAAGCTAGGCAATACGTATATGGATATCTCCTCCTTTTGTAACCGACCTTGTGTAACCCTAACCCTCTCCGGTGTCTATATAAACCGAAGGGTTTTAGTCCGTAGGACAACAATCACAACATACAATCATACCATAGGCTAGCTTCTAGGATTTAGCCTCTCTGATCTCGTGGTAGATCTATTCTTGTAACACCCATATCATCAATATTAATCAAGAAGGACGTAGGGTTTTACCTTCATTAAGAAGGCCCGAACCTGGGTAAAACTTCATGTCACTTGCCTCCTGTTACCATCCGGCCTAGACGCACAGTTCGGGACCCCCTACCCGAGATCCGCCGGTTTTGACACCGACAATCATAAATGACTTATTGGTATATTTCTCAAATCATTGTGACTTAAATGGTTAATTTAATTTTACTTTGTCATGAACTTGTCCTAATTAGGTTTGCTATGAAATTATCATATAAGAAAATAACATTTTCCTTCTTAAACACTATACGCATGCTTGTGTGATTGTTTTTTTTATGATATAGCTTTAGTTTATACGCATCTCCCGAGAAAAGTGTCTATCGATCTTTTCCCCTACCTACTTTTATCCTGGCTCCGCCCTGCATGCAAGCCCTCTACATCATCGTTTTTTTTCAGCAGTGAATAATTGAACTGGAATATCACAAGATAACATATTATGAATCCACCCTTCATTTACCTCTAGGTTTGCTACCATTCATATAATCAAAATGTGGTGCAGTATTATTCTCGTCCTATTTATTCTAATTTATTCTAACCAGGCGTACTCCTTCCCAACCTTCTATTTCTGCCTGATAATTTCATTGCTATAAATTTCCTCAGCCACGCGCGGGGTGTTATCTAGTTTTCTAGTAATATCATCAAAAATGACATTCTAACTGCGAGCTTAAATGCTCTTGCCATTCACGGTTGAACCCAAAAATAGTAAAAAAAAAGTTTTTCTTTCTTATTTTTGGCATAAAACATGATTAGTTTTCTACACACGTGCAATTTTTTAAACCCGAATTTTGAATCGCGCAGTTGCGCTGGATTGCTGTCTCGAGCGCATGCGCTACCGGACAAAAGCCCCACGTACCCTCGTCGCTGAAAAAAACACCGCTACCCATCCACTATCTCTCTCCAGAAAAGAACGCCTTATCTTAATCCCCTTTCCTCGTCTCAACCCGGTGGT
The DNA here is from genome assembly GCF_018294505.1 of Triticum aestivum. Taxonomy (NCBI): domain Eukaryota; kingdom Viridiplantae; phylum Streptophyta; class Magnoliopsida; order Poales; family Poaceae; genus Triticum; species Triticum aestivum. Next base: position 705,898,330 of record NC_057797.1, on the reverse strand, counting down.
GGCGAAGAACCAGATCGAGGGCCACAGCCGCCGCCGGTGTCGTAGCCCGGGGTGTCAAGGGAGAGGCGACGGACTGGAGGAACTAGGCGAGCCGGTCGGCGGGTAACCGGAGCAGCAGCGCCATCGTCTCCTCCCCTCGTCTTTCTTCTAGCTGGAGCGGGGTCGGCCAGCTGCCGCATCCTCGTCGAGGAAGGGGCCACGGAGCTCACGCCGGAGAGCGGCTTAGTGCTTAGGTAAGGCTTCAGCCGCGCCGTCGTGTGGTCTGCTGACACCAAGGGTTGGTCCATCACCGTGATTGGCCACCCGCCATGGATGTTCCTCTGCCTCGACCCTAGTGCCATGGAACAAGTCAAGGTACCCCGCCTCTCCCCCCTCACACCCTCTGTTCGCTTGGATTTGGCAGCCCTCACCTTGGATTCTCTCTGTATCCAGCACGCATGGCAGCAGATCGCTACAGCCATCCTTCTCACCTGGGAAGGAGGAGATCCATCAGCAGCAGCCCAGGTTCGTCTCTCTTTTTCCTCATCCCTGCTCACTTCCTCAACTCTCTGCTCAGGTTATATGTGTTGCTGCTAGATCCTCAAGTGTGAGTTTAGCCTGCTAGATGTGTATACTAGTTTCAGTTTATCTAGAAGAAGAGGGGAGTGAGGAGACCTGTTTCGTTCGTGTCTTGCTCAATTATGTACTAGTTTCTCCTCAAGTGTCCACATGGGTTAGTTGGTTGGATGGATACATATATCTAGCAAAATGAACATGATTAATTATTGTCTACTGATTAAGCCGATTGATGCAAGGTGTTCATATATCTATCTATCTATGTGTGACTACTTCTAGAAAATGGAATCAGTGTTTTTGCTTGGAGATTGTACTGATTTTTACGACCAGGATTTTTTTTGTTTTTTTGCATTCTAGCTGCCTCACTTTTTAGCATGAGTTGCCTAGAGTTCCAATTCCCCAACCCCCTTGCTTCTCCATCTTCTCCAGCTTGTTCTATCTAACCTGCTACGAACTCCTACAATGATCTACTCAATTTTGGTCCTTTTTTAGTGCCTGCCACTAGTTGCTTCAAATTTTTGCATCAGTTGCTTGAAATCACAGGCAAAGTTGTTGCATTTTTTTTACTTTTGCACACGAGATCATGTGTTATCATTTTTGTTTAGAAGGATCACGTTTGAGAGAACTTGGTGGGCAGAATAAATCAACATATACAAGTATAAGTCTATCATATGCTCTGCTCTGTCTCTTGATTGATGACAGCATAATTCAGTAGGAGTACCGTTTGTTCATCCAATTGATAATTCATTCCTGAACTGCCACTGTTTTTGCGAGATGAATGATGGGCTAGATTCAGAGATAAGTGGATTTTGCCTACATATAGAATTAGATTGCCACTATTTTTTTATAAAATGAAATTAATGTGCTCCATGCAACTCAGGGGGTTTTGGTGTTGATTTTGCATGAGATACAACTGATTTCAATGTCATAAACTCATTTTTTGTGCAACTTGTTGCTTCAAAGCATGTGTAGTTGCTCAAGTTTATAATATGGGTTGCCTGGAACTAAACGAAAGGTTGCTTTAATTTTTACTAAATCTATAGGGCCTGGAAACAGGGGGGGGGGTGTGGATTTTGTACTCCACTGAGTGGCTTCTCTTGTGACGGCGTCATGCCTGATATGGGGATCGAAGGTGGTTGGGCAGCATTGGATTTAGAAGGCACTTTCCACTCAAGGATAGAATAGTTACTTCGATTTCGTTAAAAGAGTTGCATTTTGTGTGTGTACCGCAGTTGCTTAGTTTTGTTGGGGCAGTTGCTCGGATTCATTTTTGTTGCATTTTTGCCTCTTGTAATGCAGTTGCTTGGTTTTCGTAGGACAGTTGCTTCCTTTTTACTAGAACAGTTTTGCATTTTTGTGTTTTTTAATCGAGTTGCTTGGATTTTTGCTAGGCTAGATGAGAAGTTGCATGGGGAGGGGGGTCAGATAGTTTTCCACAAAGGTTATTCAAGTTTCTCACACGTTTTTTTCTCCCTAAAGTAGTAGATAATCTAAGTAGTAATGCTAGGGACAGTTACCTGGTTTTGCTAGGACAATTTCACACTTTTCTGTTTCGAGTTGCTTGGATTGTTTGCTGTAAGTTTTTTAGATTATCATCTCAGATTTGAATACGCATACAGATTGAGAAGATACATCTATGAAGTAGTTCCTGATGTCCTATAACTGACGCGATGATTGATTTGCATGGCTATCGTCCCGATCCTCCTTCCGTCGACGCGCTCCGTGCGAAGCACACCACCGCCTAGGGCAGTTGCTTGATTTTTCTAGGACAATTGCTTGGTTTTGCTAGGGTAGTTGCTTGTTTTTCTTGCTAGAACAATTTTTGCATTTTGTGTCCTTTTATAGTTGAGTTGTTTGGATTTTTGCTAGAACCGATGAGAAGTTATAGTTGTCCACAAAGGTTATTCAACTTACTCATATGTTTTTTTTGCCTAAAATAGACAATCTATGTAGTAGTGCCAGGGACATCTGCTTGTTTCTGCTACAACAGTTTCCCACTTTTTGCGTGTCTTTGTAATTGAGTTGCTTTGATCTTCTGCTACAACATACGAGAAGGTGGATGAGAGGGGAGTTGCTTGGTTTTGCTAGGACATTCTTTTCATAAAAGGTTATTCAAGTTGCTCATACATTTTTTTCCTCTGCCTAAAATAGATGCTAGGGGAGTTGTTTGGTTTTGCTAGGACAATTGCTTGGTTTTGCTAGGGCAGTTGCTTGTTTTTTTGCTAGAACAATTTTGCATTTTTGTGTTTTTTATAGAGTTACAAGCAAAAGGGCTGCTCAACCTGATGCTTCACAGGGTGAAATGCTGGATCGACATGAGGTACACATGTTTTTTTCAGATTTTTTTTGATGAAACGATGAAGATGAAGAAGGAAAGCAACCGGAACGGGCGAAGAGAGGTGGATAGGAAGTAATTCTAAAAAAAAATTGTATTAGTAGATTAAGTTGCATCAGAATATATATGGAGCTTCTTGTGCATAAAAATGCCTGGAACACATTTTTGCTTTTTTAATAGTTGTCCATGAATCACACTAAAGTTGCCTATGTTAGAGAATATATATGCATTAATGCCATCTATATATGTTGTCTCTACTTGTTGTTTTTGTGGTTCTTTTTTTCGCACAAGGGTTGCCTGATATTACTGCAAGGAGCTTATGGGGCAGCAACCCCTCTTTTAATGCATGACACTAGTTATTTCAAATTTTAAAAGAGTTGTCTGAAATCATAGCAAAGTTGCTGCATGTATTTTTACTTTTGTTTTGGGGATGCATGCTACTTTTTACTGCAAGGAACTCATATGGGGCAGCAGACCTTTTTTACATACCTGATAGTAGTTGGACTCATTGGATGGTTAAAAGTGTCTACAGAGGCACATTCAAATATTTAGGGCGTTTTGGTGATCCACGTTGGAGCTGACCTTATGATAGGCGACTTAGAGGTGAAGCTTATAAGGATCCTCCGTTGATAGGTAGTCATACTAGGTAGAAAAAGGAGTTGCTTTTCTATAGCACTAAAGTTGCCTCTGCAGCACATAAAGTTGCTCAGAAAAAAAAGTTCGTTGAAACCTACTCATATGAGATCTAGTTTTGAAGAACTTATCGCGAGAAACCCAATGGTGGAAACAGATTTGAATTTTGACATTCTATTCAAAAGTTACAAGTTTTTAAAGTTTTTGATCCCTTAATAAATGCAGGTGTGATGGATGGCATTTTTGTGTGTGGACGTGGCGTATCTTTTGCCAGATTTTTCTATTCGCATGCGAGCGATCCTCACGTGATTCATGTAGGGGGCTGTCCTTTTCTTATTCGGCTGCATGGTCGCGCGCGCGGGATGCCCCTTCCCTTTTCTAGTAGAGCGCTAGTTGTTGCGATCGGGCGCCCGTGTGCTAGCGAGGCGCGTCCTTTTTTAAAATGAATGACATTTCTGGTGGACTGGTAAAAAACAAGCAGTGCTCCAAGATACTTTTGAACAAATAGCCTTTTGAAGTATTGGTTTCAGAGCATTATGAATGTTTTTACACCATGAAACTTTGCACGTAGGTGAACACACTCAACAATACTTTTTCACAATATTCTAGTTTTTTCATTTTTGCTATATGTTCTCAATTCCATGTTCATCTGGAAGCCAAAAACCCAACCCCTCAAAAAAAAGGAAGCCAAAAACCCAACCCCTCAAAAAAAAGGAAGCCAAAAATCCACGGGAGCTCCTATGCGACGCTTACAGCGCCTGCTAAGGATGCTGGCGCTCATGAGCAAGCTAGATGGGCCACGACCCTATGGACCACCTGTCCTTTGATTTTTTTTACCACTGACCATTTTTAATTGACCATTGACTTTGATCATTGACCACTAACCTATAAACATTGACCATTGACTTTTGAATTTCACAAATTTGGAGAAGTTCATGAATTTGGGAAAGATCGTAAGTTTGAAAAATAAATCACCAATTTGAAAAAAAGGTCACATTTTTAAAAAAAGTTTACGGATTTGGATAAAAAATCATAAATTTGAAAAAGTTCATGAAATTGAGAAAAAAATACGAATTCAGGAAATGTTCACGAATTTTCAAGAAAATCATTTTTTTAAATTTCATAAACGATAGAAAAACACTCTGAGAAGAACCGAACAAGACCAATCTAAATAAACCAAAGAAAGCGGCCTCAGAAAAAACTAGAGAAACCGGTGTTGAAAAATTAACAATATGGGCTGGCCCACTACGGAAGGGATCAGGGAAGTTGTATGGTCATTGTGTATATCACTTTTGTCGGGAGCAACTAGTTAACGAGCGCTCCTTTGGGAGCCTCGCAACGATCAGCGCCACTTGGCGCGCTCTCAGCCATTCGCCACGTGTCGCGCTCTGAACGCTTCCTTCGGATTTTTTTTATTTTTCCGCACGCTTTTTCGTCTTTTTAAATGTTTTTTCCGGTTTTTTTCGATGTTTTGGCTTTTCTCCGGTTTTTCTTAGCTTTTGGATTAAAAAAAATTTTGGAAAAAAAATTTGCGCGAAAAAGCGTGTTTTCTTTTATTTTCCTTTCACGAAAGTCACGGTTTTTCTTCCGCGAGAGGCACGGTTGTGCTTTAGCGAGAGTCACGGCCGTGCCTTTCGGAAACGAAAAAAACGGGTTTTTTGTTTTTTTCTTTCTTTCGCGAGAGTTACGGTTTTGCTTCCGCGAGAGGCACGGTTGTGATTTTGCGAGAGTCACGGCCGTGCCTCTCGTAAAAGGGAAAAACAAAACGCGTTTTCTGTTTTTTTTTCTTTCGTGAGGGTCACGGTTTTGATTCCGCGAGAGGCACAGTTGTGCTTTCACGAAAGTCACGACCGTGCCTCTAGGAAAGGGAAAAACAAAACGCGTTTTCTGTTTTTCTTCTTTCGTGAGAGTCACGGTTTTGCTTCCGCGAGAGGCACGATTGTGCTTTCACGAAAGTCACGGTCGTGCCTCTAGGAAAGGGAAAAACAAAACGCGTTTTCTGTTTTTGTTCTTTCGTGAGAGTCACGGTTTTGCTTCCGCGAGAGGCACGATTGTGCTTTCACGAAAGTCACGGCCGTGCCTCTAGGAAAAGGAAAAAATACGTGTTTTCTGTTTTTTTCTTTCGCGAGAGTCACGGTTTTGCTTTCGCGAGAGGCACGGTTGTGCCTTCACGAGAGTCACGGCCGTGCCTCTCGAAAACGAAAAAAACGCGTTTTCTGTTTTTTTCCTTCCACGAGAGTCACGGTTTTGCTTTCACAAGAGGCACGGTTGTGATTTCGCGAGAGGCACGGGTGTGCCTCTTTCGGAAAGGGAAAAAACTATGCTCCCGGTTCGGTTTTTTTGCCCGGTTTTTTTCATGAAAAAAAGTTCGTCAAAACCTATCAACATGGGATCTAGTTTTGAAGATCTCGACGCGAGGAATCCAATGGTGAAAATGGTTCGAGATTTGGACGCATGGTTTAAGAGATAAAACGTTTTGAATAAACAGATCTACGAAAAAGGGAAAACTCCCAGGTTGCGACAAGTGGCGCGCTGCATGTGCACCACTTGTCGCGACCTGGGAAATTGAAGTGTTCTTTGCAACGAGTACTCCTTAATTAGTGATTTCGACTTTTGTCGGGATATCAGACCCTACGACGCTGGAAGCTCTGGCAGTACGAGAAGGCTTGTCACTTGCGGACGATCTTTATGAAAGGAGCATCTTTGTTGCATCTGATTGTAAGGTTGTAGTTGATGATCTCAAGATGAGGAGTGGACTTGCTTAGAGCATCTCCAATAGATGGTCCAAAATTTGCGGTTCAAAACCGGAGATGTAAAATTTGGACCGTCAAAAAGTGCGTTTTGGACCTCCGAAAGAAGCTCAACTCCAATAGATGGTCCAAATTGATGGTCGAAAAGAACAACTCCAATAGATGGTCCAAAATAAAGATGTAAGTTTCTTAAAATGACATACTACTAGTCCATTCAACATAGTTCAAACATCAAATTCAACATAGTTTCATACATGAACTTCAACTACTACTTATTCAAACTACTAAATAAACTACTAAATAAACCACTCCTCATCGTCGGAGCTGTGGAACTGCGCCCAGAACTCCTCCTTCGTCGGGTCGTCGCACCCCTCCTCCTCCTCCTCGTCCAAGAAGTCTGCCCAGTCCTCCTCGGAAGAGGACTCGATGGGGATCACCATCGAGGGTTCGGCCTCGTCCTCCTTCTTCTTCTGCTGCGCCTCACGCTTTCAGTAGTACTCCAGCTCGGCCTGGACGTACTCTGGATGCTCCCGAGCAAACCTCGCCATCGCCTCGTCGTCGGTCTCGCTAGCACTGACGACAACCGACGACTTCTTGTCTTCTTCTTCTTCGTCGTGATCTCCTTCATGTTGATGCCCTGTAGCACAAGCATCTCCGCTTCCGCCCGAGTCTTGATCTCTGTGAAGTTGAGGTGCGACCGAGGCCTCTCGGCACACCACACCGCCACATCGTAGGCACGCACGGCCTCGTGGGCGGAGGGGTACGTGCTGATCCACCAACGCCTTCCAGCGTCGGAGAACTGTTGGGTTTCGTAGTAATTTCAAAAAATTTCCTACGCACACACAAGATCATGATGATGCATAGCAACGAGAGGGGGAGAGTGTGATCTATGTACCCTTGTAGATCGACAACGGAAGCGTTAACTTTGGTTGATGTAGTCGTACGTCTCCACGGCCCGACCGATCAAGCACCGAAACTACGGCACCTCCGAGTTCTAGCACACATTCAGCTCGATGATGATCCCCGGACTCCGATCCAGCAAAGTGTCGGGGAAGAGTTCCGCCAGCACGACGGCGTGGTGACGATCTTGATATTCTACTGTCGCAGGGCTTCGCCTAAGCACCGCTACAATATTATCGAGGACTATGGTGGAAGGGGGCACCGCACACGGCTAAGAATATGATCACGTGGATCAACTTGTGTGTCTAGGGGTGCCCCCTGCCCCCGTATATAAAGGAGCAAGGGGAGGAGGCCGGCCGGCCCTATAGGCGCGCCAAGGAGGAGTCCTCCTCCTAGTAGGAGTAGGACTCCTACTAGGAGGGGGAAAGAAGTGGGGAGGGAGAGGGAAAGGGGGGCGCC
>NC_057797.1:705882261-705890552 GCF_018294505.1 Triticum aestivum | reverse complement strand
AAAGAAGTGGGGAGGGAGAGGGAAAGGGGGGCGCTGCCCCCTCTCCTAGTCCAATTCGGACCAGGGGGGAGGAGGCGCGCAGCCCACCTCTGGCTGCCCCTCTCTCTCTCCACTAAGGCCCATATGGCCCATTACTTCTCCCGGGGGGGGGGGGGAGGGTTCCGGTAACCCTCCGGTTCTCCGGTTTTCTCCGAAATCACCCGGAACACTTCCGCTGTCCGAATATAGCCGTCCAATATATCAATCTTTATGTCTCGACCATTTCGAGACTCCTAGTCATGTCCGTGATCACATCCGAGACTCCGAACTAGCTTCGATACATTAAAACTCATAAACTCATAATATAACTGTCGTCGAAACCTTAAGCGTGCGGACCCTGCGGGTTCGAGAACAATGTAGACATGACCGAGACTCGTCTCCGGTCAATAACCAATAGCGGAACCTGGATGCTCATATTGGCTCCTACATATTCTACGAAGATCTTTATCGGTCAGACCGCATAACAACATACGTTGTTTCCTTTGTCATCGGTATGTTACTTGCCCGAGATTCGATCGTCGGTATCTCAATACCTAGTTCAATCTCGTTACCGGCAAGTCTCTTTACTCGTTCCGTAATACATCATCTCACAACTAACTCATTAGTTGCAATGCTTGCAAGGCTTATGTGATGTGCATTACCGAGAGGGCCCAAAGATACCTCTCCGACAATCGGAGTGACAAATCCTAATCTCGAAATACGCCAACCCAACATGTACCTTTGGAGACACCTGTAGAGCTCCTTTATAATCACCCAGTTACGTTGTGACGTTTGGTAGCACACAAAGTGTTCATCCGGCAAATGGGAGTTGCATAATCTCATAGTCATAGGAACATGTATAAGTCATGAAGAAAGCAATAGCAACATACTAAACGATCAGGTGCTAAGCTAATGGAATGGGTCATGTCAATCAGATCATTCATCTAATGATGTGATCTTGTTAATCAAATGACAACTCTTTGTCCATGGTTAGGAAACATAACCATCTTTGATTAACAAGCTAGTCTAGTAGAGGCATACTAGTGACACTCTGTTTGTCTATGTATTCACACATGTATTATGTTTCCGGTTAATACAATTCTAGCATGAATAATAAACTTTTATCATGATATATAAGGAAATAAATACTAACTTTATTATTGCCTCTAGGGCATATTTCCTTCAGTCTCCCACTTGCACTAGAGTCAATAATCTAGTTCACATCACCATGTGATTTAACACTAATAGTTCACATCTTTATGTGATTAGTTCACATCTTCATGTGACCAACACCCAAAGGGTTTACTAGATTCAATAATCTAGTTCACATCGCTATGCGATTAACACCCAAAGAGTACTAAGGTGTGATCATGTTTTGCTTGTGAGAGAAGTTTAGTCAACGGGTCTGCCACATTCAGATCCGTATGTATTTTGCAAATTTCTATGTCAACAATGCTCTGCACAGAGCTACTCTAGCTAATTGCTCCCACTTTCAATATGTATCCAGATTGAGACTTAGAGTCATCTGGATTAGTGTCAAAACTTGCATCGACTTAACCCTTTACGACGAACCTTTTTATCACCTCCATAATCGAGAAACATATCCTTATTCCACTAAGGATAATTTTGACCGCTGTCCAGTGATCTACTCCTAGATCACTATTGTACTACCTTGCCAAAATCAGTGTAGGGTATACAATAGATCTGGTACATAGCATGGCATACTTTATAGAACCTATGGCTAAGGCATAGGGAATGACTTTCATTCTCTTTCTATCTTCTGTTGTGGTCGGGTTTTGAGTCTTACTCAATTTCACACCTTGTAACACAGACAAGAACTCTTTCTTTGACTGTTCTATTTTGAACTACTTCAAAATCTTGTCAAGGTATGTACTCATTGAAAAAAACTTATCAAGCGTCTTGATCTATCTCTATAGATCTTGATGTTCAATATGTCAGCAGCTTCACCGAGGTCTTTCTTTGGAAAATTTCTTTCAAACACTCCTTTATGCTTTGCAGAATAATTCTACATTATTTCTGATCAACAATATGTCATTCACATATACTTATCAGAAATGTTGTAGTGCTCCCACTCACTTTCTTGTAAATACAGGCTTCATCGCAAGTCTGTATAAAACTATATGCTTTGATCAACTTATCAAAGCGTATATTCCAACTCCGAGATGCTTGCACCAGTCCATAGATGGATCGCTGGAGCTTGCATATTTTGTTAGCACCTTTAGGATTGACAAAACCTTCTGGTTGTATCATATACAACTCTTCTTTAATAAATCCATTAAGGAATGCAGTTTTGTTTATCCATTTGCCAGATTTCATAAAATGCGGCAATTGCTAACATGATTCGGACAAACTTAAGCATAAATACGAGTGAGAAACTCTCATCGTAGTCAACACCTTGAACTTGTCAAAAACCTTTTGCGACACTTCTAGCTTTGTAGATAGTAACACTACTATCCATGTCCGTCTTCCTCTTGAAGATCCATTTATTATCAATGGCTTGCCGATCCTCGGGCAAGTCCACCAAAGTCCACACTTTGTTCTCATACATGGATCCTATCTCAGATTTCATGGCCTCAAGCCATTTATTGGAATCTGGGCTCATCATCGCTTCCTCATAGTTCGTAGGTTCGTCATGGTCAAGTAACATGACCTCCAGAATAGGATTACCGTACCACCCTGGTGCGGATCTCACTCTGGTTTACCTACGAGATTCGGTAGTAACTTGATCTGAAGTTACATGATCATCATCATTAGCTTCCTCACTAATTGGTGTAGTAGTCACAGGAACAGATTTCTGTGATGAACTATTTTCCAATAAGGGAGAAGGTACAATTACCTTATCAAGTTTTCTACTTTCCTCCCACTCACTTCTTTCGAGAGAAACTTCTTCTCTAGAAAGGATCCATTCTTAGCAACGAATGTCTTGCCTTCGGATCTGTGATAGAAGGTGTACCCAACTGTCTCCTTTGGGTATCCTATGAAGACATATTTCTCCGATTTGAGTTTGAGCTTATCGAGATGAAATTTTTTCACATAAGCATTGCAACTCCAAACTTTAAGAAACGACAGCTTAGGTTTCTTGCCAAACCATAGTTCACACGATGTCGTCTCAACGGATTTAGATGGTGCCCTATTTAACGTGAATGCAGCTGTCTCTAATGCATAACCCCAAAACGATAGTGGTAGATCGGTAAGAGACATCATAGATCGCACTATATCTAATAAAGTACGGTTATGACGTTCAGACACACCATTACACTATGGTGTTCCAGGTGGCGTGAGTAATGAAACTATTTCATATTGTTTTAATTGAAGGCCAAACTCGTAACTCAAATATTTTACCTGTGTGATCATATCGTAGAAACTTTTATTTTCTTGTCACGATGATTTTCCACCTCACTCTGAAATTCTTTGAACTGTTCAAATGTTTCAGACTTATGTTTCATCAAGTAGATATCCCCATATCTGCTCAAATCATCTGTGAAGGTCAGAAAATAATGATACCTGCTGCAAGGCTTAATATTCATCGGACCACATACATCAGTATGTATGATTTCCAACAAATCTGTTGCTTGCTTCATTGTTTCGGAGAACGGCGTTTTAGTCATCTTGCCCATAAGGCATGGTTCGCAAGCATCAAGTGATTCATAATCAAGTGATTCCAAAAGCCCACCAGCATGGAGTTTCTTCATGCGCTTTACACCAATATGACTTAAACGGCAGTGCCACAAATAAGTTGCATTATCATTATTAACTTTGCATCTTTTGGTTTCAATATTATGAATATGTGTATCACTATGATCGAGATCCAACGAACTTGTTTCATTGGGTGTATGACCATCGAAGGTTTTATTCATGTAAACAGAACAACAATTATTCTCTGACTTTAATGAATAACCGTATTGCAATAAACATGATCAAATCATATTCATGCTCAACGCAAAAACCAAATAACACTTATTTAGGTTCAACACTAATCCCGAAAGTATAGGGGAGTGTGCGATGATGATCATATAAATCTTGGAACTACTTCCAACACACATCGTCACTTCACCCTTAACTAGTCTCTGTTTATTCTGCAACTCCTGTTTTGAGTTACTACTCTTAGCAACTGATCCAGTATCAAATACTGAGGGGTTGCTATAAACACTAGTAAAGTACACATCAATAACATGTATATCAAATATACTTTTGTTCACTTTGCCATCCTTTTTATCCACCAAATACTTGGGGCAGTTCTGCTTCCAGTGACCAGTCCCTTTGCAGTAGAAGCACTTAGTCTCAGGCTTAGGACCAGACTTGGGCTTCTTCACTTGAGCAGCAACTTGCTTGCTGTTCTTCTTGAAGTTCCCCTTCTTCCCTCTGCCCTTTTCTTGAAACTAGTGGTCTTGTCTACCATCAACACTTGATGTTTTTCTCGATTTCTACCTTCGTCAATTTCCGCATTACGAAGAGCTTGGGAATCGTTTCCGTTATCCCTTGCATATCATAGTTCATCACGAAGTTCTACTAACTTGGTGATGGTGACTAGAGAATTCTGTCAATCACTATCTTATCTAGAAGATTAACTCCCACTTGATTCAAGCGATTGTAGTACTCAGACAATCTGGGCACATGCTCACTAGTTGAGCGAATCTCCTCAATCTTTTAGCTATAGAACTTGTTGGAGACTTCATATCTCTCAACTCGGATATTTTCTTGAAATATTAACTTCAACTCCTGGAACATCTCATATGCTCCATGACGTTCAAAACGTCTTTGAAGTCCCGATTCTAAGCCATTAAACATGGTCCACTAAACTATCAAGTAGTCATCATATTGAGATAGCCAAACGTTCATAACGTCTGCATCTGCTCCTGCAATAGGTCTGTCACCTAGCGGTGCATCAAGGACATAATTCTTCTGTGCAGCAATGAGGATAAACCTCAGATCACGGATCCAATCCGCATCATTGCTACTAACATCTTTCAACACAATTTTTCTCTAGGAACATATCAAAATAAACATATGAAAGCAACAACGCGAGCTATTGATCTACAACATAGATATGCTAATAATACCAGGACTAAGTTCATGATAAATTAAAGTTCAATTAATCATATTACTTAAGAACTCCCACTTAGATAGACATCCCTCTAATCCTCTAAGTGATCACGTGATCCAAATCAACTAAACCATAACCGATCATCACGTGAAATGGAGTAGTTTTCAATGGTGAACATCGCTATGTTGATCATATCTACTATATGATTCACGCTCGATCTTTCGATCTCAGTGTTCCGAGGCCATATCTGCATATGCTAGGCTCGTGAAGTTTAACCTGAGTATTCTGTGTGTGCAAAACTGGCTTGCACCCGTTGTAGATGGACGTAGAGCTTATCACACCCGATCATCACGTGGTGTCTGGGCACGACGAACTTTGGCAACGGTGCATACTCAGGGAGAACACTTTTATCTTAAAATTTAGTGAGGAATCATCTTATAATGCTACCGTCAATCAAAGCAAGATAAGATGCATAAAAGATAAACATCACATGCAATCAATATAAGTGATATGATATGGCCATCATCATCTTGTGCTTGTGATCTCCATCCTTGAAGCACCGTCGTGATCACCATCGTCACCGGCGCGACACCTTGATCTCCATCGTAGCATCGTTGTCGTCTCGCCAATCTTATGCTTCTACGACTATCGCTACCGCTTAGTGATAAAGTAAAGCATTACAGGGCGATTGCATTGCATACAATAAAGCGACAACCATATGGCTCCTGCCAGTTGCCGATAACTCAGTTACAAAACATGATCATTTCATACAATAAAATTTAGCATCATGTCTTGACCATATCACATCACAACATGCCCTGGAAAAACAAGTTAGACGTCCTCTACTTTGTTGTTGCAAGTTTTACGTGGCTGCTACGGGCTTAAGCAAGAACCAATCTTACCTACGCATCAAAACCACAACGATAGTTTGTCAAGTTGGTGCTATTTTAACCTTCGCAAGGACCGGGCGTAGCCACACTCGGTTCAACTAAAGTTGGAGAAACTGTCACCCGCAAGTCACCTATGTGCAAAGCACGTCGGGAGAACCGGTCTCGCGTAAGCGTACACGTAATGTTGGTCCGGGCCGCTTCGTCCAACAATACTGCTGAACCAAAGTATGACATGCTGGTAAGCAATATGACTTATATCACCCACAACTCACTTGTGTTCTACTCGTGCATATAAAATCAACATATAAAACCTAGGCTCGGATGCCACTGTTGGGTTTCATAGTAATTTCAAAAAATTTCCTACGCACACGCAAGATCATGGTGATGCATAGCAACGAGAGGGGAGAGTGTGATCTACGTACCCTTGTAGACCGACAGCGGAAGCGTTAGCACAACGCGGTTGATGTAGTCGTACGTCTTCACGGCCCGACCGATCAAGTACCGAAACTACGGCACCTCCGAGTTCTAGCACACGTTCAGCTCGATGATGATCCCCGGACTCCGATCCAGCAAAGTGTCGGGGAAGAGTTCCGTCAGCACGATGGCGTGGTGACGATCTTGATGTTCTACTGTCGCAGGGCTTCGCCTAAGCACCGCTACAATATTATCGAGGACTATGGTGGAAGGGGGCACCGCACACGGCTAAGAATATGATCACGTGGATCAACTTGTGTGTCTAGGGGTGCCCCTGCCCCCGTATATAAAGGAGCAAGGGGAGGAGGCCGGCCGGCCCTATAGGCACGCCAAGGAGGAGTCCTCCTCCTAGTAGGAGTAGGACTCGTACTAGGAGGGGGAAAGAAGTGGGGAGGGAGAGGGAAAGGGGGGGCGCCGCCCCCCTCTCCTAGTCCAATTCAGACCAGGGGGGAGGAGGCGTGTGGCCCACCTCTGGCTGCCTCTCTCTCTCCACTAAGGCTCATATGGCCCATTACTTCTCCCGGGGGGGTTCCGGTAACCCTCCGGTTCTCCGGTTTTCTTTGAAATCCCCCGGAACACTTCCGGTGTCCGAATATAGCCGTCCAATATATCAATCTTTATGTCTCGACCATTTCGAGACTCCTCATCATGTCCGTGATCACATCCGGGACTCCGAACTAGCTTCGGTACATCAAAACTCATAAACTCATAATATAACTGTCATCGAAACCTTAAGCGTGCGGACCCTACGGGTTCGAGAACAATGTAGACATGACCGAGACTCGTCTCCGGTCAATAACCAATAGCGGAACCTGGATGCTCATATTGGCTCCTACATATTCTACGAAGATCTTTATCGGCCAGACCGCATAACAACATACGTTGTTCCCTTTGTCATCGGTATGTTATTTGCCCAAGATTCGATCGTCGGTATCTCAATACCTAGTTCAATCTCATTACCGACAAGTCTCTTTACTCGTTCCGTAATACATCATCTCACAACTAACTCATTAGTTGCAATGCTTGCAAGGCTTATGTGATGTGCATTACCGAGAGGGCCCAGAGATACCTCTCCGACAATCAGAGTGACAAATCCTAATCTCGAAATACGCCAACCCAACATGTACCTTTGGAGACACCTGTAGAGCTCCTTTATAATCACCCAGTTACGTTGTGACGTTTGGTAGCACACAAAGTGTTCCTCCGGCAAATGGGAGTTGCATAATCTGATAGTCATAGGAACATGTATAAGTCATAAAGAAAGCAATAGCAACATACTAAACGATCGGGTGCTAAGCTAATGGAATGGGTCATGTCAATCAGATCATTCATCTAATGATGTGATCCTGTTAATCAAATGACAACTCTTTGTCCATGGTTAGGAAACATAACCATCTTTGATTAACAAGCTAGTCTAGTAGAGGCATACTAGTGACACTCTGTTTGTCTATGTATTCACACATGTATTATGTTTCCGGTTAATACAATTCTAGCATGAATAATAAACTTTTATCATGATAAATAAGGAAATAAATAATAACTTTATTATTGTCTCTAGGGCATATTTCCTTCAAGAACTCCACACCCCAGTTACCGGAGGGCTTCTGCCTCACGCTGAAGAAGCCCGACTTGCCCTTCGGCGTCTTCTTCGGCGCCATCGGAGAGCGGTGGAGTGGCGGCAGCGTGCGGAGCTGCGGGGCGGATCTGCGGGGCGGCGACGGACGGAGCCGGGCGGAGCCGGGCGGGGCGGAGCTGCGGGGCGGTGGCAGACGGTGCCGGGCGGGATGGAGCAGGGTGGGGTGGAGCTGCGGGATGGCGGGCGGAGCTACGGCGGGGCGGTGGAA
>NC_057797.1:705867963-705881845 GCF_018294505.1 Triticum aestivum | reverse complement strand
CGGCAGACAGGCGGGAGGTCGCGGGCGGGCGGGCGGGAAAGGAAATGAAGTGGCGGTTGGGCGTTCGCGGGCGGCGGCTGGTTTTGGACTAGATGCATCTCGTGATGTATATTTGCATCGCGAGGTGTTGTATTTTACATCACGAGGAGGTCGCGGTCCAATTTTTTTTTACATATGAACCATCTGTTGACGCTGCGTTTTTGGTCTCAGACGGTCCAAAAATTAGTTATTTTTACATTTAGACCATATATTGGAGATGCTCTTACGGTGTGATTATACCAGAGATTATCGATCATTGTAATACTTTTGATACTTGTTCCGTGAGTTATGAGTATACGAGCTCGAATATCGAGGCTCATAATTTAGCGAAGCACGCTCGCTTACTTGGGGTTGACCGTCATGTTTGGTTAGGCACACCAGATGATCTTACTTTTGTCCCTGTAAATATTATGACGAGTTAAAAGCTTCACGAGATTATCTTAATTTTTTTTTCAACTTAAGCCGACACGGGTTCGGGAAAATTCACACCAAGTAAAAGGTATACGCCTGCTCACGCGAACACACGCGCACCGCCACCACATGCGTGCGCTCACGTAATAACAATACATAAAGACCATAGTTATGAACCTTCAAGACTAAGAAAGTCATGGCACGGCCGTTGTCAATGAGAATGCCTCCATCTGCCATAGGCCTTGTTTGGTTAATCCTTCTCTCAAGGGTATTGAAGAGGATTGGAGAGGATTTTGGTTTGTAGGGTATTTAATCCATCTCAATCCCTGCCAATCCCCTTCAAATCCATCTCAAACCGAACAAAGCCTTAGTGAGAAATACATGACGTTAAACCTAGAGTTCGATCCCTCGCGAGTCCGGGGTACAACTTTCTTTCTAACCAGCCGACAATAAGTTGGTTAATGTATATACTAGCTTGCAAAAACGCTTTACATTATGGGACGGAGGAGTAGAAGTAAGTCTGTATTGGTAATTTCCAACTTCTGACATGGAGTGGAGACAAGATGATAGAAATAAGAGAGTTTTCAATGGGAAGATTCTATTATTATTCAGTAGCATACATAGATAATACAGAAGGCAGTACTCTATGAAGAAAATCCTGCAACATATATAGCATTAGCAACACCTCCTAGGTCCTCGCAGCTAACAGATTAGGTTGGAAGAGAGCAAAACTATTAATTCCTAGCGCACCAAGGACCATATATATACTATACTAGCCACCAGCTGCCGCCTTCCTAGCTTTCTTGTCATCGATGAAGTGTTGCATGAGATAGGAAACGAACCCCCAGGCGGCGATGAGCATGGATATGATCTTTATCCCATCCATGGTGTCGTGGAAAATGAGCACGGCGAAGAGGGGCACGATGGGCAGCGACACGGTGCTGATGACGTTGGAGAAGAGGGAGGAGACCTCGAAGACGAGCCCCACCACCCCGACGGAGGTGATCTGCCAGGACACGGCCGTCCACACCAGCGTCATGAAGTAGGAGAACTGGCCGGAGCGGAAGGTGTCCATCTCCTCCGTCATCATCCTCCACTCGCCACTGGTGAAGAGGCCGACCATGGAGGCGATGGTGGCGACGAGCGCTGTGTATATCTGCATGTTGAGCACGGCCGTGTAGGTGTGCTTCTTGATCACGTTCTCGAAGGTGAGCTGCATGAGGGAGAGGATGAGCGAGTAGGTGCCCGACGCCCCCAGCATCAGCAGGAAGCCCATGAGGTACTTGCCCCGAGGCATGCCGCTCATGTCCTCCGTCTCGTCGTGGTTCACCCCGAGGAGCGCGTCCGACAGCGTCAGCAGGATCACGTCGTTGAAGATCAGGCCGGTGAGCTTCTGCGAGTTGAGCACGTAGGAGAAGACGATGTTGAAGGCCAGCTGGCTGGCGCAGATGAGCGAGTAGGTGGAGACCGGGAGGTACTTGAGGCCGCCGGCGTACATCATGTCGTCGGCGGCTATGACGAGCCCCAGGACGACGTAGATCACCGCGACCTTGGCGACCGGGCCGTCGCCGTTGGCGCCGCCGCCGCCGGACGACTTGGGGAAACACAAGAGGGCGAGGAACAGTATGGGGAAGCCAGCGGTCTGCACGAACGTTGATATCCACTTGCTGCTGCCGCCCTGGTGGTAGTAGTACCTCCCCAGCAGCGTCGTGGACGTCTGGCCGGCGACGACGAAGAAGACGTCCACCGACACCATCATCCACCACCGCCAGTTCTTGGCGCCGGAGTTCTTGGATGGTGCCCCCGGCTCGGCTTTGGGTGGCCCTGTGGTTTACAACGAGAACTGTAAAATTCAGTGACGTCAATGACAGAATCACTATGAGTTTGATAAGTAAAATTGTTTCCTTTCATTCCCTCATGTTCACATTTCACCCTTGGAAGAAGAACACTGTAAATCAATTTAAGCCCGCGTTCGCGCCATTGGACCGTGGGCTTAGCGAAGGCAACGAACAGCCCAACGTACGACCGGACGGATTGAACAGAAGTAAACCGTCCAAAACGGATGAAAATTCAACAAGCGGAGAGTGATGGAAATCTGACCTACAGGGATCTGTATCTGGACCTCGGCATTGCTCGTGCTGCCCGCATTGTTGCCGGCGCTGGCGTCGGCCATCTCATCCGATCGAGATCCCAGTCAGGAGAAGGGGGAGGAGGAGGAGGAGGAGGAGGAGGAGGAGAGGGGAGGCGATTGCAGATCGAGAGGACGAAGAGGTTTAGCGGTGGAGAGGAACAAGAGGGACATGCGGAGGTGGAATGGAGTGGAGATGGGTGGGAAGAACAAGAGCCCGAGTCCGCCCGTTAATTTCTCTGCCGCTTTCCTCGTCTCGCTGTTGCCCTCTCACTGTGCAGCATGTAGAGATCGATCGATGCAGACGCAGAGTTTTACGGGTCAATGCAAGAGCTGTCCGTCTTCATGCATGTATTGCTGCAGAGGGCAGCAGGTATGTGTACTTCCGTCGTCACGTTTGACAGGCCACCGCCAGGGAAAACCGAGCTAGCCGTTGTGGACAGTGACTGCGCAGTTCCTCTGTGCTGCGCAGTTGGAAACTATATTTCCTTGATTGATTGCAACTGGCACAGAGTACAGGGCTTAAGAAGGGAAGGTGGAGCACCGGTCGCCCTACAATGTAGGCACGCAGGCCATGGCGAGGTGCGATCCTACAATCCCGAAGTGAATACAACAGAGGCAACATTACAATATACAAAATGATATACACAGATTCTAACACCCTCCCTCAGTCGGAACACCGTGGGGAAGAATGTTCAGGCTGTAGCGAAAAACTCTGAAGACTGGAGACGGCAACCCCTTAGTGAAAATGTCGGCATGCTGAGAGCTTGGGGGTACATGAAGGACGCGAGCTTCGCCGAGAGCCACCCGGTCATGAACGAAGTGCAAGTCAATCTCAATATGCTTAGTGCGCTGATGTTGGGCCGGGTTGCTCACAAGATACGATGCGTTGACATTGTCACAATACATGATAGTAGCACGAGTCGTAGGAAGCTTGAGTTCATGGAGAAGTTGACGCAACCAGCAAGACTCAGCCACACAGTTAGCAATGCCTCTGTACTTAGCTTCTGCACTCGAACACGAGATGGTTGGCTGCCTCTTCGATGACCAAGAAATAAGGTTGTCATCGAGAAAAACACAGAATCCTGAAGTGGACTTGCGTGTATCCGGGCATCCTGCCCAATCCGCGTCGGTGTAGGCAAGTAGATCCATGGAGGGGGAGTTGTGGAGCTACAAGCCGTAATGAGATGTGCCTTTGAGGTACCGTAAGAGCCGTTTGACAAGTTGCATGTGTGTGTCCCGAGGTGCATGCATGAAGAGGCAGACTTGTTGTACAGTGTAGGCAATATCCGGGCGTGTAAGCATGAGGTACTGGAGAGCGCTAGCCAAGCTGTCTGCGGTAATGAGTAGGGTTGGAAAGAAGGGCGCCAGTGTGGGAGGACAGCTTGGAGATAATGTCAATGGGGGTGGAGACCGGCTTGCAGTTGAGCATCTTGGCGCGCTCGAGGATCTCAAGGGTGTACTGTTGTTGGCACAAGAAGAGGCCAGAGGAGTTGGCGGTGGCATTAATGCCCAAGAAGTGGTGGAGAGCACCTAAGTCAGTCATGGAGAACTCGGACTTGAGGGAGTTGATGATATATGTGAGGGTGGAGGAGGAGCTAGCTGTGAGAATGATATCATCAACGTAAACGAGCAAGTAGGCAATAGAGGTACCATGTTGCAAGATGAAGAGTGAGGAGTCACTCTTAGAAGCCCGAAACCCCAAGGAGAGGAGAAACGCCTGGAAACGGAGAAACCAAGTCCGTGGTGCTTGCTTGAGCCCATAGAGAGACTTGCAAAGAAGACAAACATGATCCAGTTTGGAGCTGTCCACGAACCCTCATGGCTGGCTGCAATACACTGTTTCACTGAGATCGCCATGAAGGAATGCATTTTTGACATCAAGCTGGTGGATAGGCCATGAGCGAGAAGTGGCAATGCTGAGAACCACACAAATAGTTGCTGGCTTGACCACGAGACTGAATGTTTCACCATAATCCACGCCCTCTTATTGAGTGAAACCACGTACAACCATCCAGCTTTGTAGCGAGCGAGAGAGCCATCTGTGTTGAATTTGTGCCGGAAAATCCATTTGCGCGTGACAATGTTAACACTTGCAGGTTTAGGCACCAACGACCAAGTGAAGTTGTTCATTAAAGCAGGATATTCATCGAGCATTGCTTGGTGCCAATGGGGATCTTTGAGGGCGAACTTGTAGGTTGGTGGGATGGGGGAAATAGTGGAAGAGGTGGCATCAGCAAGGAACAATCGCTTGGGCATGAGGTAGCCAGTTTTGGCACATGTGGACATTTTGTGTGCATTGTGGGGTGGCTGAACCGAAATGGCATTAGGAGGGAGACGTGGCGCATGGGGAGTGGAGGGTGCGGAAGAGGAGGAGGATCCAGTGGGGACAGGGGCAGGCGAAGTGGAGGGTCCGGCTATAGTGGGCGTTGGATCCGAGGCAAATTCGTTGGCAAGTTGGGTGGTGGGAGCGGACCGCGAGGAGGATCTGGGGTGGTTGGGAGGACCACCGTACTTAGCGAGGGGAGCGGCAATGGGTGCGGGGCGAACCAGAGGCAGGCGAGCACGTGGCAGTGCGGGGTGTGTGCGGTGTTGCGGGTGTGGGTGGCCGGCCAGGAGATGGTGGGGAGTGGGGCCCGTCCAAGGTAGGTGGGGCGGGGCATTGATACCTATTGATGGGCATCTCCATAGCCCGTTAATACGCCTAGTTGATTTGAGACTATCTTCTCCTTTTTGTCTTCTCCACAACCACCATTCTATTCCACCTTTAGTGCTATATCCATGGCTCACGTTCATGTATTGCATGAAGATTAAAAAAGTTTGTGAAAATCAAAAGTATGAAACAATTGCTTGGTTTGTCATCGGGGTTGTGCATGATTAAATACTTTGTGTGATGAAGATAGAGCACAGCCAGACTATATGATTTTGTACGGATAGCTTTCTTTAACCATGTTATTTTGAGAAGACATGATTGCTTTGTTAGTATGCTTGAAGTATTATTATTTTTATGTCAATATTAAACTTTTGTTTTGAATCTTATGGATCTGGATATTCTTGCCACAATAGAGAAGATTAAACTGATGAATATATTAGGTAGCATTCTACATCAAAAATTTCATTTTTATCATTTACCTACTCGAGATGAGCAGGAGTTAAGTTTGGGGATGCTCTGTTTTGAGGAAATATTCTTTTGTGGTGTTCCTCTCCGCTCTGCTGCTCCCCTTTCCACACGCTGAACTCCCCTTCCTTCCTTCATTGACTTAGATCTCGAGATCTGCTCCTGCCGGATCTGATGATGGAGCTGGCGGGAGACTCTTCCCTGGAGGGCGCGATTGCATGGCTGGTGCAGACCATCTGAGGGAGTCCTGGATTAGGGGGTGTCCGGATAGCCGGACTATACCTTCGGCTGGACTCCTGGACTATGAAGATATAAGATTGAAGACTTCGTCTCGTGTCCGGAAGGGACTTTCCTTGGCGTGGAAGGAAAGCTTGGCGATACGGATATGTAGATCTCCTACCATTGTAACCGACTCTGTGTAACCCTAGCCCTCTCCGGTGTCTATATAAACCGGAGGGTTTTAGTCCGTAGGACGAACAACAATCATACCATAGGCTAGCTTCTAGGGTTTAGCCTCCTTGATCTCGTGGTAGATCTACTCTTGTACTACCCATATCATCAATATCAATCAAGCAGGACGTCGGGTTTTACCTCCATCAAGAGGGCCCAAACCTGGGTAAAACATTGTGTCCCCTGCCTCCTGTTACCATCCGGCCTAGACGCATAGTTCGGGACCCCCTACCCGAGATCCGCCGGTTTTGACACCGACATTGGTGCTTTCATTGAGAGTTCCTCTGTGCCGTCGCCATCAGGAAGGATGCCTTATCCCGTCTTTAAAGACGGCACCGTTGTTAAGGGAGCTTTGGTTGTCGGCCAAACTCTCCGGCTAGGTGGTTTCCTTATGACCACCTGTTTGGCTGCTGTGCCGACGATGACCTCTCAGGTCATCGAAAGCAATCTTCACGTCAGCTCGGAATTCGCCGAGCAGCTAGATCCAATGGAGCTCTCTTCCCTAAATGAGCTCTTGGATCGCATCGCCGCCCTGGGAGTCGCTACGGATTATGACCAGATTGGGCCTAAACCCGATCTGAAAGAGATTAACTCTCCCCAGGTCACCCATCACGTTGCCGTGGTAGAGGGATAGTGCGGCGACCCTTCATCTATCTTAAGGACTAGCTATGTCCGGATTACCGATCCCTCCAAGACGGATACCCGCAGAGGGGAGGACATCACTCAAGACCTGAACTTAAAGTCAGGCGACGGGCTAGATTCATTGGACAGCATCCAAGAATCCAAACTTCCGAGTTCGGAAACTCCTTGGCCCCTGGGTCTCAGATTGGGTGAGGTTTCGGATTTGATTCCACCCACCCACCCATACATAAGCGATCTATCCCAAATTAGGCAAGAGCCCAAAGAGACAGTACATCATTACTGGGCCAGATTCCTCCTAGTTATGAACAGGACAAAGGACTGCCGCGAGGAAGACGCAATTTCATTCTTCTGCAATAATTGCACGAACAAGGGAATCCTCAACGCCATAAGTCTCCGTGATATTACACGCTTCGCTGACTTGGCGTCCATAGTACGAAAGTACTGTGCGATGAAAAGCGCCTGGAAAACCGAAATAAAATTTTGGGACAATCCGGCCCTGAATACAAACCCAGTCTGAAATAAAAGGGTGCATCATCGCCAGACACCCGGGTTCAATACCAAAAAGCAAAAGCCCTCTACAGGGCACGGAACCGTATTGGAAGGATGGCTTAATGGACCCTGTAAAATTCACAGTGCAGAGGGCGCCACACCAACTTACAGCCTTAGAGCATGTTGGATACTCCGGCAGGTGGCAAAAATTGGCGAAGATCTTCTAATTCCAGAAGCCACAGAAATCCACCCCAGAGAAACCGGTACGGTATTAACAGTCTTCGAGACTTTCGCATCAAATAATATGCGAAAAAGAACACTCCGCAGCCTTGCCGAAGTCTACCAAGTAGCAACAATAAACCCATGGAGTGACACGGCTATTACTTTTAACGCTAGTGATGAACCTAAATTCCGAACAGCCCGAGCACCAGCCGCATTGGTCCTTAGTCCAATAGTGGACGGCTTTCGTCTTACCAAGGTACTCATGGATGGCGGCAGCGGATTGAACCTCATTTATGAGGAAACCCTTCAAAAAATGGAAATAGATTGGAACCGCATTGAGCGAAGCAGCACAACCTTTAGAGGAATAATCCCCAGTCGGGAAGTGCGTTGTACAGGAAAAATCACACTAGATGTGGTGTTCGGCACGCCGGATAATTACAGGTCCGAAGAGGTCACGTTCCAGGTGGCCCCGTTCAGTAGCGGATATCACGCTCTGTTAGGGCAGGAAGCATTTACAATCTTCCAAGCAATACCCCATTACGGGTACATGAAGCTCAAGATGCCCGGGCCTAACGGAATCATCACTCTCGCTAGTGATCGGGACATAGCACTCCGCGCCGAAAACAAGACAGCCGCACTGGCCCTCGAGGCGCTATCCAAAGCCCTAGCGGCTGAGGAACTGACTGCGCTGCGCTCCACGGTGAATAGGGACGATGTGATACTCGATAAAAGATCCAAGTCCACCTCCTTTAAACCGGCGGACGAAATAGTCAAATTCCAGGTCCATCCAACGGACCCCAATAAAACAGCTTCCATCAGGGCACAGTTAAACCCTGATATAGACGCCGCACTGCGAGAGTTCCTATGAGAGAACTGGGACATTTTCGCCTGGCACCCTTCAGACATGCCAGGAATCCCACGCAGGCTAGTCGAACATAGCTTAAATATCCTAAAAGGATTCAAGCCAGTCAAACAGGCTCTTTGGCATTTTTCCGAACCTAAGAGACATGCCATGGGAGAGGAACTAGCCAAGCTATTGGAGGCCGGATTCATCAAAGATATAAAACACCCAGACTGGCTAGCAAACCTGGTGATGGTACCAAAGAAGGACAAATCCTGACGCCTGTGCGTCGATTTTAAAGACCTTAACAAGGCTTGCCCAAAGGATCCCTTCCCTCTCCCCCGCATCGATCAAATTATCGACGCTACCACAGGACACGATTCGTTGTGTTTCCTCGACGCATACTCCGGCTACCATCAAATAAAGATGGCAGAGTCAGACCAAGCCGCAACGGCATTCATCACACCATACGGCCCATTCAGGTTCAACACAATGCCTTTCGGGCTCAAAAACGCCGGCGCAACATATCAGCGCATGATTCAGACATGTCTGGCAAACCAGATCGGCAAAACAGTGGAGGCATACGTTGATGATGTGGTCGTTAAAACAAGACATGTCGAATCTCTAGTAGACGACTTGAGGCTAACATTCGATAACCTCCGAACATACGACATCAAGGTCAACCCGGAAAAATGCGTTTTCGGCGTTCCAGCCGGAAAGCTCTTGGGCTTCATTGTATCCGGTAGAGGAATTGAAGCAAATCCAGCCAAGATCCGAGCTCTGTCACAATTGGATATCCCGAAGGACCTCAAACAAATACAAAAATTAACCGGATGCGTAGTGGCTCTAAGTCGCTTTATCTCCCGCTTAGGAGAAAAGGCCCTACCCCTTTACCGCCTCCTTCGGCGCACCGAACACTTCAAGTGGACGGATGCAGCCACGGCCGGACTCGACGAAATAAAAGCCATCTTGGCAACAAACCTAGTCCTGGCCGCGCCAAACATTGGCGAACCAATGCTATTATACATTGCAGCAACCCATCAGGTCGTAAGCGCAGTGCTCGTCGTCGAACGAGAAACGGACGGACACAAATTCCCCCTTCAAAAGCCGGTCTACTATGAGTCCACTGTCCTTACTCCGTGACTTTCACGATACCCGCATTATCAAAAGATTGCGTACGCGGTATTTATGGCATCCCGGAAGCTGTGACACTACTTTCAAGAGTGTTCAATAACAGTAGCCTCGGAAAGTGCCACTTAACGATATTATAAACAACCGCGACGCGACGGGCCGGATTGCAAAATGGGCCATTGAGCTCCTCCCGTTCGACATAACTTACAAGCCACGGCGAGCTATCAAGTCGCAAGTTTTGGCCGAGTTCATCGCAGAATGGACGGAGGCCGAACACCCTAAAGAGTACGGCACAAATTCAAACTGGGTCATGCACTTCGACGGCTCCAAAATGTTGGCCGGTCTAGGGGCTGGCGTCGTTTTGACGCCCCCACAGGAGACACAGTTCAATACATACTCCAGATAATGTACACAGACTCCAGCAATGCAGCCGAATATGAGGCCCTTTTACATGGTCTCCGGATGGCAGTATCCATGGGCATTCAACGCCTAGAGGTGCGCGGGGACTCGAACCTCGCAATATCCCAAATAAATGGAGACTTTGATGCCAAGAATCCAAAAATGGCAGCTTATCGCAACGCCGTCCTAAAAATGTTAGCTCGGTTCGAAGGGCTCGAATTTCATCATATAGCCCGGGAAAATAATCAGGCGGCAGATGTCCTGGAACGCATCGGCGCAAAACGCGATGTAGTCCCACCCCAACATCTTCTTGGAAAGGCTGTTCAAGCCATCCATAGTATGGGAAGGGGAACCCGACAATAACAACCCGGACCCAACCGCACTGCCCGACACCGAACACTCTGACATAATTGGAGGCTCTGCCAATGAAATAACACCTTCAGCCCACGTAATAATGGCCGTCATCGCCCCATGGACAGAACCATTCCTCGCCTACTTTACTAGGCAGGAACTCCCCGAGGACCAAAATGAGGCACGCTGCATAGTGCGGCGATCTAAAGCCTATAAAGTCCATGAGGGAGAGCTTTATAAGAAAAGCACTACCGGAGTCCTTCAAAGGTGCATCTCCGAAGAGGAAGGGCGGAACCTCGTGGCTGAAATTCATGCCGGACTCGGCGGTCATCACGCTGCAGCTCGGTCCCTTGTAAGCAAGGCCTTCCGTACAGGCTTTTATTGGGCGACGGCCCGGGCAGACGCCCAGGACTTAGTCCAACGATGCGTCGGTTGCCAGCTTTTTGTAAACCAAAGCCATATGCCACCCACCGCCCTCCAAACTATCCCCATCACTTGGCCCTTCGTGGTCTGGGGACTTGACATGGTTGGACCCCTTAAAGGCGGAACCCACAAGAAAAAATACTTACTGGTCATGGTGGATAAGTTCACCAAATGGATAGAAGCCAAGCCTGTTAAGACGGCCGAATCCGGACCGGTGATAGACTTTATATCCGGGGTGGTACACCGTTAAGGCGCCCCCCACAGCATCATCACTGATAACGGCACGATCTTTACGGCCGACGAGGTAAAACTCTGGTGCAAAAACATGGGCATGAGCTCGATTATGCTTCCGTCTATCACCCACAAACTAACGGCCAGGTCGAACGTGCAAATGGTCTTATCATGAGCGGCATCAAACCCAGATTAGTGCGGTCCCTTAAGGAATCTAATACGCACTGGGTAGAGGAGCTCGACTCCGTACTTTGGGGGCTGAGGACCACACCGAATCGCACCACCGGATACACACCATTCTTCATGGTGTACGGCGCAGAGGCAGTTTTGCCCTGCGACATAATTCATGACTCACCTCGAGTGCGCATGTACGAAGAAAGAGAAGCCGAGCTCGATCGGCAGGATAGTTTGGACGCCTTGGAGGAAGAGCATGACGTGGCAAAAGCCCGTTCCGCATTCTATCAACAGCAGGCTCGAAGATACCAAAGCAGAGAAGTACGTGCCAAAAATTACAACGTTGGCGAATTAGTTCTATGCCTGCCGGACAAGAAAAAGGACAAAATCAAGCCCAAGTGGGAAGGTCCCTTCATAATTGACCAAGTCCTCACTGGTGGAGCGTACCGCCTGCGAGATGCATCGGATAACCGACTCGAGCTGAACCCATGGAACGCAACCCGTCTCCGAAGATTCTATGCCTAGCGCCGGACTCTGTGTTCATCTCCTTCCTCTGTCCATTTTTTATATACTTTCTGTCTTACATTTCTCTCCTTCTCCCCTCTCTCTCTCTCTCTCTCTCTCTCTCTCTCTTATAGCCTTTAAAGGCTCATAAAGTGATGCGCTATCCGCGCTCATTAAACCTGGGGGCTTCTTTAAATAGAAGCTTATTTATACGGGCTTCATGCCCAACACATGTGTCACACTTCCGCATGTACCTTTTATACACCATTATATGCATCGATATAACTTAAGTTTTGGCCAAGCTGGGTTGCCTGGCTCCTGTGCTTACCCCTACATTCCCGATTGTTCGGCTAGGTGGTAAAGGGAGCACCTCTACGATTGTTACTGCCGGGTCAGCCGGATGTGTACCTCAGACTGGGTGAAGCCGAAAGCTAGCGTTCTTAAGGGAATATTCGGTCGGTGAACTAAAGATGATCTTTTTTTCCACTTATTTATCTATATGCCCCCAGATGTTTTTCCTGCGTCTCTTTTCGCAGAATGGACATGCACTTTAGGGCATGCCTCCCAGGGAAAGGAACCCCTAACGGAACTATTCTCCCTGGAAGATGTTTCTTACTAACCATGTAATATAACATAACTAGTTGGGCACTTGTCTGTTCAAGCACTAATGACCCCTACGCCTGGACTCCATGCATACCCCGGTTCTTATATAACCGCGAGGGTATTCAGACACACTCCAGACCGTCAGGTCCCGAGGTTGAAGCAAAAAGGTCGGCCATGACAAACGATCTACAATCCGGCTAGAAGGCATTACACATGTCAATTAAAATTACATAGTCAATCTGACTGATTGTATTCCTCTTCAATACCATCTAACAGGCTGTCTAGCTTACAGTCCTGTTGGGAATACTTTGCGGCCAATTCTACTTGGTCGTATACTAAGCTCATAGGGATATCCTTCCCATCAGGCCCCACGGGTCCGACCTCGGCCATGTGGTTTGGGTCAGCCTTCGTGTACCGCGTCTTCACTATGGCCCAGGCCTCCCTGGCGCCTTGACGGCAGGCCGACATCTTCCACAATCGGAAGCGCCGCCGCACTCCCTTCAGCTTCTCTACAAGCTCTCAAGGCCTTCGGGCATGGAGACGGATGGCCACAAGGCCTGGGCGACGCCTTGCATCACCTGCCGAAGTCGCTCATGCAGTTGTGAGAGCTTGGGAAGAAGGTCACCCATAGAACCGGGCATTTCCTCTGCAGGACGACCTGTTAGCATACCTACAGACATTACTCTGTTAGTCGACTTCCTCGCCGAACTCTTTTTTCAAAGTTCGTTTAAGCACTTACTAAATATGCCGTGTTGAAGCCGCTGATTCTCCTTAACGGAGTCCAATAGCTGGGCACGAACATCCTTCAGTTCAACACGCAGCTTGGTGTTGGCATCTTGGAGATTGTTCTTCTCCCGCCTCACCTTTGTCAGCACACTCTCACCAGCCTTCAGCTGGCGTAGGAGTTGTTTCTTTTTCGGATTTAATCCGGCGCCATCTGCAACTTCATTTGTTAGATTTGCACCCACGCCACACTTCACAAAATACTTATCTTTCGAAGCGTATATTACCAGAGGGGGTCTCCTTGGGCTTCCCTGCCGCGGCTACTGCGGCCTCAAGTAGGGCTTTGCACTCTTCCAGCTCCTGGGACAGTAGGCTATTATTTTCTGTAAGAACCTGCATAACAAATGATCCTTAAATCAGTTATTCTAACTATTTCAAGTCTCGGGGGCTACCGGTATATATATAATTACCGAAATTTTCTTACCCGTATGTCTTTTACATACTGCTCTGTAACGCCCCAGATATACTTTCCGTATTTGTATCCAACTCTTGCCGTCTCCGGCGCTAAGTTATATTTATTTCTCGGGTTTGGGTCTTTGTCTCCGTGTGTTGTTTTTCTTTTTCGTGCATCTCTTATCATGTCATCACGTGCATTGCATTTGCATACATGTTCATCTCATGCATTCGAGCATTTTCCCCGTTGTCCGTTTTGCATTCCGGCGCTTCGTTCTCCTCCGGTGGTCATTTCTAGTCTTCTTTCGTGTGTGGGGTTTAAACATTTCCGGATTGGACCGAGACTTGCCAAGCGGCCTTGGTTTACTACCGGTAGACCGCCTGTCAAGTTTCGGGTCATTTGGACTTCGTTTGATACTCCAACGGTTAACCGAGGGACCGAAAAGGCCTCGTGTGTGTTGCAGCCCAACACCCCCCAAATTTGGCCCAAAACCCACCAAACTCTGCTCCATGTCCTAGAGCGTTCGATCACGATCGTGTGGGCGAAAAC
>NC_057797.1:705857951-705867367 GCF_018294505.1 Triticum aestivum | reverse complement strand
GCCCGGTGGTCGCCGCCCCATCGCCGTCCTCTCCTCCGGCCGGCGCGCCGCTCCAAGGCCTCCCCGGCGTCCGCAAGCTCCGGCGAGAGCTCCAACTCCGGCTGACGAACCTCGGTTTCCGCGTCGGTGAACAGTGCCCCGATCTGGATCTCAGATCCGAAATTCTAGGGTTGACTTTTCCCCCAAACCCTAGTTCATGATGCATTCTTTGACTGCTCGTAACTTTGCATCCATAGCTCCGATTTGGGTGTATGATATATCAAAATCTTCGCCTCGACATGTGCATCATTTCATTCCATTGCATCATTTGCGTTTGAGGTCATCTTGATACCCAAAATGCTGTTAGAAGGAGGCTTCGTGAGCGAAATTGCAGATCCGTTAGTTCATCATGCACTTTTGTTTTTTTTGCCATGTTTAATTCGTGCATGATATGCCTGTGCCCCTTTGGGATGAATTGTTAAGCATTTTGTCTTCTTTACAGAGGTGCCACCCATGCATTTTTAGGATGTGTGTGTTGTCTTGTGCAAGCTTGCGAAGAGAGGTACCTGAGATTGCAGATTTCAGGGACTTAGTGATTTTCACTAAGTCTGGGATATTTTAGTTCATGATGCTATATGTCCAGCTTGTTTCCTAGTGATCCGTGCCTCTTTTGAGGATGATCAGTAAGGGAGTTTTGATATTTATGTTATGCTCTATCCATCCATGTCTTTGTTTGCATATGTGGAGTGCTCTAGGTTGACTCAATCGAGCTCAACTTTTGCTTCGTTGTTAATCTGGGCAGATCGTCAACTTGTTTGCGATTTTGCCGATGCTACCGTTAGTGTTCCATGCATGCTATGCCTTCGTTCTTGCCATGTGTAGCTAGCACATTGTGCCTTCTTGCTGGTTATATGCTTTCCTTGCCATGACTTTCACGGTAGTGAGTGCATCGAGCTCGTTTACATGCCTTCGTGAGTTATATTTCAGCGTGTGTCAGTTTTCACTAAGTCTGAAAACTGATTGTGTTCGAGCGATGTTCGTGAGCTCGGTAGAGTATTTTGTGAACCCTTTTGGCCCCAGGTCACTTTGGGTGTTATGTTAAGCTTGTTGAGTAGCTCCATGCCATGTTCTTACTTGTCATGTTCAGATTTTCTATCATGTTGTTTTGCTGCTCCGAAGAGAGCATCGTGATCTGAAATTTCAGACTAGTGTTAATTTCACTAAGTCTGGAATCTATTTTGCATTTGCGTTTTAGCCATGCTTGTTTGAACCTCTTAATGGATGAATTTGCCTATGGCTCAGTGCTAGTGTTTTGTCAACCATCTTGTGTACATCACTGCCATGTATTTTATTTTCATGTTTGGTGGTTGTAGCATGTTCATTTCGTTGCATTTAGATGCCTACTTGCTGCAAATCGCAGACCGGTGTCGTATCTTAAAACGCTTGCCATTTCCAAACCGTAGCTCCGATTCCAATGATCTTTATATCGTTTTCAATCGATTTCATCCCCTCTATCCAGTGGCACACTTGGTTTTCCAAGTTGATGCCAGGTTCATGCATTTCCTGTCATATCTTGCATTTTGCATCCCGCATCGCATCCCGCATAGCATATCGTCATTTCATCATATTGCTTGGACTTGCCTGTGGTTGATTGTATCCTTGTTGCTTGTTTGTCTTGTTGGGTAGAGCCGGGAGACGAGTTCGCTACCGAGGAGCCCGTTGAGTTCGCTTGTGAGGATCCAGTCAACTCTGACAACTGTGCAGGCAAGATGATCATACCCTCGAAATCACTACTATCTTTGCTATGCTAGTTTGCTCGCTCTTTTGCTTTGCCACTGCTTCGATGCCTACCATTTGCTTGTCAGCCTCCCAATTGCATGATTGAACCTCTAACCCATCATTGTCCTAGCAAACCGTTGATTGGCTATGTTACCGCTTTGCTCAGCCCTTCTTATAGCGTTGTTAGTTGCAGGTGAAGATTGGAGCCGTTCCTTGTTGGAACATTTATTTACTTGTTGGGATATCATTATATTGCTATGTTATCTTAATGCATCTATATACTTGGTAAAGGGTGGAAGGCTCTGCCTCTCGCCTAGTGTTTTGTTCCACTCTTGCCGCCCTAGTTTCCGTCATATCGGTGTTATGTTCCTGGATTGTTGCGTCCCTTACACGGTTGGGCTATAATGGGAACCCCTTGATAGTTCGCCTTGATTAAAGCTTTTCCAGCAATGCCCAACATTGGTTTTACCATTTGCCACCTAGCCTCTTTTTCCCTTGGGTATCCGGAGCCCGAGGGTCATCGTATTTTAGCCCCCCTTGGGCCAGTGCTCCCTCTGAGTGTTGGTCCGAACTGAGCTGCCTGCGGGGCCACCTCGGGGAAACTTGAGGGTTGGTTTTTCTCGTAGCTAGTCTCATCTGAGTGTGCCCTGAGAAAGAGATATGTGCAGCTCCTATCGGGATTTGTCGGCACATTCGGGCGGTGTTGCTGGACTTGTTTTAACCTGTCGAATTGTCTTGTTGTACCGGGTTACCGAGTCTGACCGGTGTGTCCCGGGTGGAGGTCTATTCCTTCGTTGACCGTGAGAGCTTGTCATGGGCTAAGTTGGGACTCCCCTGCAGGGATTGAACTTTCGGAAGCCGTGCCCGCGGTTATGGGCAGATGGGAATTTGTTAATGTCCGGTTGTAGATTACTTGAACTAAACTTAATTAAAATGAATCAACAGTGTGTGTTACCGTGATGGCCCCTTCTCGGCGGAGTCTGGGAAGTGGACACGGTGTTGGAGTTATGCTTGCGCAGGATGTTCTTTTAGCTTCTCGCTCGTGCTTCGCCTTCTCTTCTCGCT
The DNA here is from genome assembly GCF_018294505.1 of Triticum aestivum. NCBI lineage: Eukaryota > Viridiplantae > Streptophyta > Magnoliopsida > Poales > Poaceae > Triticum > Triticum aestivum. Next base: position 705,864,544 of record NC_057797.1, on the reverse strand, counting down.
CTCTTTTGCGTATAAGTTAGCCACCACATATGCTAGTCGCTTGCTGCAGCTCCACATATATTTGCCTTATCCATTCCTATGAGCTTAAATAGTTTTGATCGCGCGGGTGCGAGATTGCTGAGTCCCTGTGGCTCACAGATACTATAACTCCAGATGCAGGTCCAGGTGATTCCGCTCCAGGTGACGAGTACGAGCTCAAGTGGGAGTTCGACGAGGACTCTCAGCGATACTATGTGTCTTTTCCGGATGATCAGTAGTGGTGTCTAGTTGGGGATCGATTCAGGGCCTTGTCGCATGTTGGGTTCTTTTCTATTTTGGCGCCGTAGTCGGGCCATGAGTGTTTGTTTGATGGATGTTATTTATGTACTCTGATGTGACGTGGCGAGTGTAAGCCAACTATGGTATCTCCCCCTTTTATTATATATCACATGGGATGTTGTAATGATTGCCTGACTTGCGACATTGCTTTCAATGCGGTTATGCCTCTAAGTCGTGCCTCGACACGTGGGAGCTATAGCCGCATCGAGGGCGTTACAAGTTGGTAATCAGAGCCTTCCCCGACCTTAGGAGCCCCCATTGCTTGATCGTTTTTAGCAGCCGAGTTGTGTCTAGAAAAATGTTTTGAGTCCTTAGGAATTATATATCGGAGAGCTTAGGAATTCTTTTACTTCCCAGTCTCCTCATCGCTCTGGTAAGGCATCCTGACGTAGAGTTTTGACTCTTCTCTTCTCAAATTTCAAAAAAAATATTTTAGGATCACGCGAGTATCTTGGTTTTGTTCCGATGGTTTTGTGACGAGAACATTGTTCTTGGTGCCTCCTGTCTTTAGGGGTTGTGGCAGTGTCCCGGGGAGTTGAGCTCCGAGGTGTTGTCGTCACAATTTTATCGTTGCAATTCTGGTATACTTGAGATATGTTCGCCGACATCGAAAATCTCTTTTATACAGTTCGTTGGTGAGATAACCTCGACGCCACCCAGTACTGGGGCGGGAGTTCGGGAGTATCGCCATAACTTGTATAACGGATGCTTTTCGAAGGTTGAGGTAGATGGTTTCCGAAGTTTTCCTGGTTATGTGTTGAAGGATGGATACAGCTGGATGTAGGATTTGCTAGTTTGGGTGAGATATTGTGCTTCCCCTGTATCCCCAACACCTGATTGCATAACCAGAAAGGTTCGGGAGTTTCATAGGTGGGAATTCTAGTAGCTCTAGTTCTTCTTCCACGGATATTGGTTTGAGATTGGGATTTCTTACCGATTATTTGTTCTTGATCCGTACCTTGTTGATTTATTTCTCTACCTTAATTCTTCGTGGCTTCTCAATTTATGGATATGTGACCATTTGAAGAGGAATGCATTCGTTCATTTTGTTCGGATGTGAAGACTATATGTTGCAATTTTCATTCCGTTGGTTTCAGCTTCTATATTGTTGTCTATCAATGTGCTAATGGTGGTCAACCTGTTCAGGATGGCTCCTCCAACGCGCACGACTCCGAATCCTGATCCGCCTCCACCTCCGCCTCCTCCGGAAGCATGGCAAGCTATGATGGCCGCTACTAATGCAAATACACAGTTGATCATGCAAATCCTCCAAGAGCGGAATCAAGGCAGTCAAGGGAATCAAGGCAACAATCAGCACCACTTTGCTACACTGAACCAGTTCCTTGCTAATGGCCCAAAGACGTTCAACGGTTGTGTTGAGGCTACCGATGCTGACGACTGGCTAGTGGATCTGGGCAAGCATTTTGAATGTAGCAACGTCAGGCCTGAAGATTTCGTCAAGTTCGCTTCTTTCCATCTCAAAGATCAGGCTGCAGAGTGGTTCCAGCAGTACAAGGATTCCAGAGGTGGATGTTTGATCACTTGGGACGATTTCCGTCAAGATTTCCGCGCTCATCACATCCCTCAAAGTGTGGTTGAGAGTAAGCGTCAGGAATTCCGCAATCTGAAGCAAGGCTCTTTGTCTGTCTATGACTACAACAAGTTGTTCCAGAAGCTCGCCCGTTTTGCCAAGCAGGATGTTCCTGATGAGAAGAGCATGATCTATCAGTTCAGGGGTGGTCTTCATGAGGAAATTCAGCTCGCTCTTGTCCTCTTTGAGCCGTTGAGATACGATGAGTTCTACAACATGGCACTGAAGCAAGAGGCTGCTCAGATGAGGTGTGATGCTTCCAGGAAGCGTGCCAGAGATGTTACTCCGTCTTCCTCTACTCAAGTGGTCAAGCAGCAGAAGTATTGGCTTCCTCCTCCTCCGTTCCGTCAGCCGTATCAGCAGAAGAGCAAAGGTGGCAGTGGTTTCTCCCACCCACCCAACCCAGGCTTTCAGAACAAGTCTTCGTCTCAAGCGCCAAGATCGAGTGCTCCGTATCACCGTCCGCTTTCAGAGGTCACGTGCAACAAGTGCCAACAGAAGGGTCACTATGCCAACAAGTGTACCAACCAGAGGCGTCTTCCTCCTCCTCCTCCTGTCAGATCGGCAAGTACAGCTGTGGTCAAGCATAATCCCAAGCACGCCAAGGTCAATTTGATGAATGCAGCCCAGGCAGAGGACTCGTCAGATGTGATCATGGGTAACCTTCCTGTTAATGATATTCCTGCAAAAGTTCTTTTTGACTCTGGTGCATCGCATTCCTTCATGTCATTTCCATTTGCATCGGAGAACAATTTTAGCACTAAGGCATTACCTAGAGCTATGCAAGTCGTCTCTCCAGCTAAGCGACTGAGTTCCAGTATGGAGGTGCCGGATATTTCAATCTTGATGGGTGATTTCAAGTTTCTTGCTTCTCCAATGGTTCTTGGCAACTCGGATATCGATCTTATTCTCGGGATGGACTGGCTCTCTAAGCATAAAGCTCAGCTTGATTGTGCAGCCAGGCAGATTCAACTGACTCATTCGTCCGAGGATGTCATTGTCTTTGCCGCTCGGGATAATACCATCCGGTTGTTTTCTCTCAATGAGAAGGGTGAATTGGATGCTATTTCGCAGATTCCGGTTGTTTGTGAGTATCAAGACGTTTTTCCAGAAGAGCTCCCAGGAATGCCTCCAAACCGGCTGGTTGAATTCGTTATTGAACTTGAGCCTGGCACGAAACCTGTGTGCAAACGTCCTTACAAGCTCGGCCCCGAAGAGTTGAAGGAGTTGAAGAAACAACTCGATGAGCAAGAAAGATTGGGTCTCATTCGGCCTAGTACTTTTCCGTGGGGTTGTGGTGTTCTTTTTGTGAAGAAGAAGGATGGATCGAGTCGACTTTGTGTTGATTACCGTCCAGTAAACAAGAAGACCATCAAGAACAAATACCCACTTCCCAACATCAATGAGCTGTTCGAACAACTCAAGGGTGCTCAAGTATTCTCCAAGCTCGATCTCCGTATGGGTTATCATCAGATTCGTATTCGTGAGCAAGATATTCCCAAGACGGCGTTCAGAACAAGCTTTGGTTCATATGAATACACCGTCATGTCTTTTGGCCTCGCCAACGCTCCTCCGACGTTCTCTCGCATGATGAACTTCATCTTCAGCCCCTACACCAATGAATTCGTTTTGGTCTATCTCGACGACATTCTGGTTTTCTCGAAGAACAAGGAAGATCATGCCAAGCACTTGCGTTTGGTTCTTGACAAGCTCAGAGAACATCAGTTCTAGGCCAAGTTCTCCAAGTGTGAATTTTGGCTCGATGAGGTTCTTTATCTTGGTCATATCATCTCTGCCAAGGGCATTTCCGTGAATCCTGAGAAGGTGTCTGCAATTGTGAATTGGGAACCTCCTCAGAACGTAAAGCAACTCCGCAGTTTCCTCGGTCTCGCAAGCTATTGCAGAAGATTCGTTGAAAACTTTTCTAAGATCGCCAAGCCTCTCTCAAATCTTCTTCAGAAGCACGTCAAGTACGTTTGGTCTCCGGAGTGTGATATTGCTTTCAACACTTTGAAAGAGAAATTGATCACTGCTCCAGTTCTGACTCCGCCTGATGAAACCAAGCCGTACGAGGTCTTTTGTGATGCCTCTCTCCAAGGTCTCGGTGCTGTACTGATGCAAGAGAAGAAAGTTGTTGCTTATACCTCTCGCCAGTTGAAGCCTAATGAGAAGAACTACCCCACTCATGATCTCGAGTTGGCGGCAGTTGTGCATGCTTTGTTGACTTGGAGACATCTTCTATTGGGAAGAAAAGTGGACATTTTCACTGATCACAAGAGTCTCAAGTACATCTTCACCCAGCCGAATCTCAACCTCAGGCAGACTCGATGGGTCGAGATGATTCAAGAGTACAATCCGAGTATTGAGTATACTCCAGGCAAGGCCAATGTGATTGCTGACGCTTTGAGCAGGAAAGCATATTGCAACAGTCTGATTCTCAAGCCGTATCAACCCGAGCTTTGTGAAGCTTTCCGCAAACTTAATCTGCAAATTGTTCCTCAAGGTTTCCTCGCCAACCTTCAAGTCTCTCCTACCTTAGAAGACCAGATTCGCCAAGCCCAACTTCTTGATGCTATGGTGAAGAAGGTGAAGATTGGTATTGCAAAGAGTCAGTCCAAGTACAAGTGCTACCGACTTGATGACAAGGACACTCTCTTCTTCGAGGATCGAATTGTTGTGCCCAAAGGTGAACTTCGTAAGGTGATCATGAACGAGGCTCACAACTCTCTCCTCTCCATCCACCCTGGTAGTACGAAGATGTATCAGGATCTCAAGCAAACTTATTGGTGGACTCGAATGAAGCGCGAGATCGCTCAATTCGTGAACGAGTGTGATGTCTGCAGAAGAGTGAAGGAAGAACACCAAAGGCCAGCAGGTCTCCTCCAACCTCTTGCCATTCCAGAATGGAAGTTTGACCACATTGAAATGGACTTCGTGACTGGGTTTCAAAGTCCAAGCGTGGCAATGATGCTATATTTGTTTTCATCGACAAGCTCACCAAAGTGGCTCATTTTCTGCCTATCAAAGAGTCGATCACTGCAGCTCAATTGGCGGAACTCTATACCTCTCGCATTGTCTCTCTGCACGGTATTCCTCAAGTGATATCTTCAGACCGTGGCAGCATCTTTACCTCCAAGTTTTGGGATTCTTTTCAGAAGGCCATGGGCACCAACATCCGCTTCAGCACAGCTTTCCATCCTCAAACGAGCGGTCAAGTCGAGCGTGTCAACCAAATTCTCGAAGACATGCTCAGGGCTTGTGTGATTTCTTTCGGCATGAAGTGGGAGGACTGTCTTCCTTATGCTGAATTCTCATACAACAACAGCTTTCAAGCAAGTTCGGGCAAGGCCCCCTTTGAAATTCTGTATGGCAGGAAGTGCCGTACCCCCCTCAACTGGTCTGAAACCGGTGAACGTCATCTGCTGGGTAATGACTTAATCACAGAAGCAGAAGAAATGTGCAAAGTCATTCGTGATAACCTCAAAGCAGCTCAATCCCGCCAGAAGTGCTACTATGATAGTAAGCACCGTGAATTGGCTTTCGAGATCGGAGATCATGTTTACCTCCGCGTCTCTCCCATGAAAGGTACTCGTCGCTTCGGTATCAAAGGGAAGCTTGCCCCTAGATACGTGGGACCTTTCAAGATTGTCAGCAAGAGAGGCGACCTCGCCTATCAACTCGAGCTTCCTTCAAACTTTGCAAATGTTCATGATGTGTTCCATGTCTCTCAGCTTCGAAAGTGCTTCAAGACTCCTGACCGCACTGTCAACTTCGAGGACATTGAGCTCCAAGAAGATCTCTCCTATCGTGAGCACCCAGTTGCTATTCTTCAAGAGACTGAACGCAAGACTCGCAACAAGTCAATCAAATTTCTGAAAGTTAAGTGGTCTCACCATTCCGACCGTGAAGCCACCTGGGAACGAGAGGATCACCTCCGTTCTGAGTACCCGGAGTTCTTTCAGTCCTAGATCTCGGGACGAGATCTTTTCGTAGTGGTGGAGTGTTGTAACGCCCCAGATATACTTTCCGTATTTGTATCCAACTCTTGCCGTCTCCGGCGCTAAGTTATATTTATTTCTCGGGTTTGGGTCTTTGTCTTCGTGTGTTGTTTTTCTTTTTCGTGCATCTATTATCATGTCATCACGTGCATTGCATTTGCATACATGTTCATCTCATGCATTCGAGCATTTTCCCCGTTGTCCGTTTTGCATTCCGGCGCTTCGTTCTCCTCCGGTGGTCATTTCTAGTCTTCTTTCGTGTGTGGGGTTTAAACATTTCCGGATTGGACCGAGACTTGCCAAGCGGCCTTGGTTTACTACCGGTAGACCGCCTGTCAAGTTTCGGGTCATTTGGACTTCGTTTGATACTCCAACGGTTAACCGAGGGACCGAAAAGGCCTCGTGTGTGTTGCAGCCCAACACCCCCCAAATTTGGCCTAAAACCCACCAAACTCTGCTCCATGTCCTAGAGCGTTCGATCACGATCGTGTGGGCGAAAACCGCACCTCATTTGGACTCTCCTAGCTCCACTTATGCCTATTTATACCCCCTCCATTCGGATCTCTTCTTCCCCCTTCCAAACCCTAAAAAAAAAACTGAATCTCCGCCGACGGACGTGTCCGCCCCCGGCCGGACAACGTCCGCCAATCCGCCTCAGCCAACCCCGCTGCGCCACGTGTCCCGGG
>NC_057797.1:705773547-705857941 GCF_018294505.1 Triticum aestivum | reverse complement strand
GTCGCCGCCTCGCCGCCCGGTGGTCGCCGCCCCATCGCCGTCCTCTCCTCCGGCCGGCGCGCCGCTCCAAGGCCTCCCCGGCGTCCGCAAGCTCCAGCGAGAGCTCCAACTCCGGCCGACGAACCTCGGTTTCCGCGTCGGTGAACAGTGCCCCGATCTGGATCTCAGATCCGAAATTCTAGGGTTGACTTTTTCCCCAAACCCTAGTTCATGATGCATTCTTTGACTGCCTGTAACTTTGCATCCGTAGCTCCGATTTGGGCGTACGATATATCAAAATCTTCGCCTCGACATGTACATCATTTCATTCCATTGCATCATTTGTGTTTGAGGTCATCTTGATACCCAAAATGCTGTTAGAAGGAGGCTTCGTGAGTGAAATTGCAGATCCGTTAGTTCATCATGCACTTTTGTTTTTTTTGCCATGTTTAATTCGTGCATGATATGCCTGTGCCCCTTTGGGATGAATTGTTAAGCATTTTGTCTTCTTTACAGAGGTGCCACCCATGCATTTTTAGGATGTGTGTGTTGTCTTGTGCAAGCTTGCGAAGAGAGGTACCTGAGATTGCAGATTTCAGGGACTTAGTGATTTTCACTAAGTCTGGGATATTTTAGTTCATGATGCTATATGTCCAGCTTGTTTCCTAGTGATCCGTGCCTCTTTTGAGGATGATCAGTAAGGGAGTTTTAATATTTATGTTATGCTCTATCCATCCATGTCTTTTTTTGCATATGTGGAGTGCTCTAGGTTGACTTAATCGAGCTCAACGTTTGCTTCGTTGTTAATCTGGGCAGATCGTCAACTTGTTTGCGATTTTGCCGATGCTACCGTTAGTGTTCCATGCATGCTGTGCCTTCGTTCTTGCCATGTGTAGCTAGCACATTGTGCCTTCTTGCTGGTTATATGCTTTCCTTGCCATGACTTGCACCGTAGTGAGTGCATCGAGCTCGTTTACATGCCTTCGTGAGTTATATTTCAGCGTGTCTCAGTTTTCACTAAGTCTGAAAACTGATTGTGTTCGAGCGATGTTCGTGAGCTCGGTAGAGTATTTTGTGAACCCTTTTGGCCCCAGGTCACTTTGGGTGTTTTGTTAAGCTTGTTGAGTAGCTCCATGCCATGTTCTTACTTGTCATGTTCAGATTTTCTATCATGTTGTTTTGCTGCTCCGAAGAGAGCATCGTGATCTGAAATTTCAGACTAGTGTTAATTTCACTAAGTCTGGAATCTGTTTTGCATTTGCGTTTTAGCCATGCTTGTTTGAACCTCTTAATGGATGAATTTGCCTATGGCTCAGTGCTAGTGTTTTGTCAACCATCTTGTGTACATCACTGCCATGTATTTTGTTTTCATGTTTGGTGGTTGTAGCATGTTCATTTCGTTGCATTTAGATGCCTACTTGCTGCAAATCGCAGACCGGTGTCGTATCTTAAAACGCTTGCCATTTCCAAACCGTAGCTCCGATTCCAATGATCTTTATATCGTTTTCAATCGATTTCATCCCCTCTATCCAGTGGAACACTTGGTTTTCCAAGTTGATGCCAGGTTCATGCATTTCCTGTCATATCTTGCATTTTGCATCCCGCATCGCATCCCGCATAGCATATCGTCATTTCATCATATTGCTTGGACTTGCCTGTGGTTGATTGTATCCTTGTTGCTTGTTTGTCTTGTTGGGTAGAGCCGGGAGACGAGTTCGCTACCGAGGAGCCCGTTGAGTTCGCTTGTGAGGATCCAGTCAACTCTGACAACTGTGCAGGCAAGATGATCATACCCTCGAAATCACTACTATCTTTGCTATGCTAGTTTGCTCGCTCTTTTGCTTTGCCACTGCTTCGATGCCTACCATTTGCTTGTCAGCCTCCCAATTGCATGATTGAACCTCTAACCCACCATTGTCCTAGCAAACCGTTGATTGGCTATGTTACCGCTTTGCTCAGCCCTTCTTATAGCGTTGTTAGTTGCAGGTGAAGATTGGAGCCGTTCCTTGTTGGAACATTTATTTACTTGTTGGGATATCATTATATTGCTATGTTATCTTAATGCATCTACATACTTGGTAAAGGGTGGAAGGCTCGGCCTCTCGCCTAGTGTTTTGTTCCACTCTTGCCGCCCTAGTTTCCGTCATATCGGTGTTATGTTCCCGGATTGTTGCGTCCCTTACACGGTTGGGCTATAATGGGAACCCCTTGATAGTTCGCCTTGATTAAAGCTTTTCCAGCAATGCCCAACATTGGTTTTACCATTTGCCACCTAGCCTCTTTTTCCCTTGGGTTTCCGGAGCCCGAGGGTCATCGTATTTTAGCCCCCCTTGGGCCAGTGCTCCCTCTGAGTGTTGGCCCGAACTGAGCTGCCTGCGGGGCCACCTCGAGGAAACTTGAGGGTTGGTTTTTCTCGTAGCTAGTCTCATCTGAGTGTGCCCTGAGAAAGAGATATGTGCAACTCCTATCGGGATTTGTCGGCACATTCGGGCGGTGTTGCTGGACTTGTTTTAACCTGTCGAATTGTCTTGTTGTACCGGGTTACCGAGTCTGATCGGTGTGTCCCCGGTGGAGGTCTATTCCTTCGTTGACCGTGAGAGCTTGTCATGGGCTAAGTTGGGACTCCCCTGCAGGGATTGAACTTTCGAAAGCCGTGCCCGCGGTTATGGGCAGATGGGAATTTGTTAATGTCCGGTTGTAGATTACTTGAACTAAACTTAATTAAAATGAATCAACAGTGTGTGTTACCGTGATGGCCCCTTCTCGGTGGAGTCTGGGAAGTGGACACGGTGTTGGAGTTATGCTTGCGCAGGATGTTCCTTTAGCTTCTCGCTCGTGCTTCGCCTTCTCTTCTCGCTCTCTTTTGCGTATAAGTTAGCCACCACATATGCTAGTCGCTTGCTGCAGCTCCACATATATTTGCCTTATCCATTCCTATGAGCTTAAATAGTTTTGATCGCGCGGGTGCGAGATTGCTGAGTCCCTGTGGCTCACAGATACTATAACTCCAGATGCAGGTCCAGGTGATTCCGCTCCAGGTGACGAGTACGAGCTCAAGTGGGAGTTCGACGAGGACTCTCAGCGATACTATGTGTCTTTTCCGGATGATCAGTAGTGGTGTCTAGTTGGGGATCGATTCAGGGCCTTGTCGCATGTTGGGTTCTTTTCTATTTTGGCGCCGTAGTCGGGCCATGAGTGTTTGTTTGATGGATGTTATTTATGTACTCTGATGTGACGTGGCGAGTGTAAGCCAACTATGGTATCTCCCCCTTTTATTATATATCACATGGGATGTTGTAATGATTGCCTGACTTGCAACATTGCTTTCAATGCGGTTATGCCTCTAAGTCATGCCTCGACACGTGGGAGCTATAGCCGCATCGAGGGCATTACATGCTCCGTGGCTCTGGCTAGACCATTTTGAGCGGCATGGAGGTATGCATCTCCCGAATTGAAGGCATCCAATGCCTCTTGGGAGAAACAAGCGCCGCGAAGAACTGTCCGGCGACGCCTGTGGTTCATGGCACTCTCCACCTTAGAATTGGTGGCAGACAACCTATCCGCATCCTCTATCGGAGGAGCGTCCAGTGCGCGCCTTGTGTTCGCCTCTGCTTCCAGACCAGGTTTTGGAGCCTGGCTGGTGGAGGCGCGATTGGCAACCTCTCCGGATATAGTCCGGCGAGGTCTCTTCGTCCTGAAGAGAGCACGAGCGTTAATATGCCTTGAAGGAATAACACCTGCGAATAAGATGGCGCGCTATACCTTTGCGCCGGCGTCTCAGTCCGGACCGCACCTCTTTTCAGCCCGCGGGGCCTTGCCGCCCCTCGTTGGCTAGTCGCCGTAGGCTCGGCCTCCCGTCTCAAGGACCTCCCCTGCAAAACACGGTTGTCACACGGCAATCGAAAACACACGAGGATAGATCCCTTTTCAAAGTGCTGGGACTTCGGTCTCAGTTACCTGTGAGGCTGGGAGTAGCCCTGGGTAATCGGCCGTAATGGCCACCAAGGCGTTGTTCTTGCTCAATTGATGAAACACCCCATCAATCAGCTCCACAGATAAGTTCGGATCCTCTTGAGAGGCCGGGTCAAGGGACCGTCCTGGATCCTCGGGTTGTGGAGGAGGGCTGTTTATTTCTTTAATAGCCTGGCACAGTTCCTGCGTTGAAGTCATTAGACTGAATATTTAACGATGGGGACATAAAACGGATGGGCAAGTAAAAGTGTCCACTTACCCAACTTGGAGGATTGTACATAGAAAATCCACCCTGTGGGTTGACGCGAAGAAATTCCTCCTCTTCTCCCTTGTACAAAGCGGACAAGGTCTTTATTAGAGCGGCAGCCGAATCCGGCCCCTTACGGCCGTGGCGGGTGGCGTCGTCCTCCCCGTTGAAGTCCCACATGGGGTGGCCTCTATACTGGAGCGGTTGCACACCTCGCATGATGCATGCGGCCATGACCCCGATCATGGTTAGTCCGGAATGAGCTAACAATCTTATCCGGCCCATCAGTTAAAGAACGTCCTTGTCGCTTTCCCTCTGAGGGCTCGGCGGACGCCAGCTTAGGCGCTTCTTTAGGGGAGCATTGTCGAACTCAGGGAGGCCGATCCGGACAGGATCCGGCAGCGGGACGTCCTCTATATAAAATCATTTCAAAGGCCAGTCCTCGGACGCCTTCTTTGGGGTTCCGGATAGATATCCGGTCCCGGCGATGCGCCACACTTCGGCTCCGCCCACTTGATATATTGACCCCTTCTAAGAACGGGGCACAAGGCAGATAGCCTTTTCCACAGCGCGAAATGAGCCTCGCAGCCCAAAAACAGCTCGCAAAGGGCTACGAAGCCCGCGATATGCAATATGGAGGCAGGCGTGAGGTTGAGCAGCTGGAGGCCATAGAACTCCAGGAGCCCCCGGAGAAATGGATGAATTGGAAATCCGAGCCCTCTTATTAAGTAAGGGACAAGGCATACCCGCTCTCCTTTGGAGGGATTGGGGGCGCTCTCCGCTTGCTCTCCGCCATTATAGGTGGCGAGTCCGGCTCGAACTGGGACCATATAGGCTGGGGGAGAAATCCCTTGGTCTGGAGCGTCACTAGCTCGCTGTGTGGGATGGAGCAGCTCTCCCAATCTCCAGGCTGAGGGCTGGAAGGGCGAGAGGAGGAGCTGCGGCGGCCAGCCATGATAGAATGGACCTTTGTCGGATACGCTCTGATGAATACTCGCGGAGGGGAGAAGGTGTGGTTTGGATCTAAATCCTCGTCCCCTTAAATAGGCGGCTCATTCACGCGGCTAGGGGTGTAAATATAAAAAAACACCCTGACTTTTCGTATTCATTTGACACGTGGAAGACGGCCATTATTGGGCGTAGAAGCCAAGGAGCGCTACATTTACAAGAAACTGAACACTATTCAACAGGTACACGGAATTTGGAGGAGAACCCGCCTTGCAATGCCGAAGACAATTTGCACGCCGGACTCGTCGTCATTGAAGCCTGGTTCGGGGGCTACTAAGGGAGTCCTGGATTAGGGGGTGTCCGGATAGCCGGACTATACCTTCGGCTGGACTCCTGGACTATGAAGATACAAGATTGAAGACTTCGTCTCGTGTCCAGAAGGGACTTTCCTTGGCGTGGAAGGCAAGCTTGGCGATACGGATATGTAGATCTCCTACCATTGTAACCGACTTTGTGTAACCCTATCCCTCTCCGGTGTCTATATAATCCGGAGGGTTTTAGTCCGTAGGACGAAGAACAATCATACCATAGGCTAGCTTCTAGGGTTTAGCCTCCTTGATCTCGTGGTAGATCTACTCATGTACTACCCATATCATCAATACCAATCAAGCAGGACGTAGGGTTGTACCTCCATCAAGAGGGCCCGAACCTGGGTAAAACATTGTGTCCCCTGCCTCCTGTTACCATTCGGCCTAGACGCACAGTTCGGGACCCCCTACCCGAGATCTGCCGGTTTTGACACCGACACCATCCTTGCGACTCTCCTGCTGGACAAGATGGAAGCCTGGATTCGACAAGTCGGGCTTGCCGATGACGTCGAGAGGCTCCGATGCGAGGTGGAGAGAGTCGATAGGGTGGCTGCTGCTGTGAAGGGGAGGGCAGCTGGGAACAGGGCTCTCGCTCGTCTCAAGGAACTTCTCTACGATGCCGACGACGTGGTGGACGAACTAGACTACTACCGGCTCCAATAGCAAGTCGAAGGAGGTAAGCACAATCCCACTAGTGTATATCCAATTTATGTGTACTAATTAATAGTTTGATTTTATCTTTCCTGGAAAAAAAGGTTTGGTATTATCTGATCAAGGATGGCCATCCTTTTCTGGTCCATGTTTTCTTCAGGCACAGTTACAAGGGGCGAGCACGAAGGTGTCGTGTAGCTGAACGAGTCGATGAGATATCAAGGGGCGATGCTGGTACACCGCAGAGCAGTGTTGGCAAATTACGGTCCGTGGTCTTGGGAAACTTTACGATCACACAAAAGGTTAATGGAAAGCTCGTCAAAGCAGCATGTAGACACTGTGGCAATGAGTTCAAGTGCGATACGAAGACCAATGGCACATCATCTATGAAAAAACATTTGAAGATGGTGTTGGGCTAAGTCCCTCCACATGGAGGTGTGTTGGCAGCCCAACATCAGCCCATAAGTCCAACACATGTTAGCCGTTGATCCTCGCTGCATCCAACGGTTCAGAGTGCTTCCAAGTGAAGTGAAGCAAGGAGAAAACCCTAGCCACTCCACCCCTACTGGTGGTGGCTGCTATTCGTGTGAGAGTGAGAGTGAGAGCACACAAGAGAAAACACAACCTGAGAGAGAGGAGGAAGAAGAAGAAGCAGAGGTTCTGTCCAGATTTGCTGCATCTGACTAGACAGTGTTCAAGCTGGTGATTGGAGGCTCAAACGTGCTTGGATCAACCCCAAACTTGGTGAGCTCGTTCCTTACTTTGAGTATTTCAATCTGGTTAGCTGGTTTGAGGATTGGGTCAGTGGAGCATCCGATTTAAGAGTGGTTTTGCCAGCTCTGACTGCTGCAGTTTCAGAACAGAGTAGTTTTGGGAGACGGACAGTTTGGGTAGGCAAATGATGTCCGATTGAGCTAAAATTTGTAGGAGATGTCAAGAACTCATGTGTCTACTTGTCTGCCAAATTTGGTGCTGTTTGGTTCAGCGGTTTAAGAGCAGTTTATAAAACACTGAAGGGTACAGAAGCTGTGTAAACTCTGCTTTGTTGAAATCTTGCTTCTTGTGGTTGTTGTTGCTGTTGCTGGTTGGCAACGTGGAGAGTGTGTTGTAAATCTCTCTAGAGGTTCTAGAGAATACTTTGTACTCATCATTCTCATAGTGAAGTTGCGTGGACCGATCGGTCCACAGCCGTGGTTTTTTACCCCTCAAGTTGAGGAGGTTTTTCCATGTTAAATCCTGTGTCACATGTGCATGTTGTTTGTGTTATTCCGCTGCTTGCTTGCTGGTTGAAGCTGTCCTCAAAGTTCATCACAAGTGGAGGGGGCTGTGTAGTGTGCATATTTGCCGTGTCGGTGAATTTGTGCAGCGCATTGTTGCTTTCCAGCCCTAACAAAGTGGTATCAGAGCCTTGGTTTGCTTGTGCAAATTGCTGAGTTTCTTGTGGTGAAAGATGGAAGTGAATACCAGCAGGATGATATCTTTGAATGGTACAAATTATCAAGCATGGAAGGGCAAGATGGAGGACTTGTTGTATGTCAAAGAATACTAGAAGCCAGTGTTCTCCACTGAGATGCCGTAGGGCATTGAGGAAGGTCAGTGGAAGGTACTTCATCGCCAAGCTTGTGGGTTCATTCGGCAATGGATCGATGACAATGTTTTGAACCATATCATTGATGAGACATATGCACACACCTTATGGCAGAAATTGGAAGAGTTGTTTGCCCGAAAAGAAGGTACAAACAAGATGTTCTTGATCAAACAATTGATGTGCTTGAGGTATAAAGAGGGCACTCTAATTGCAGATCATGTGAATACATTCCAAGGCATTATAAATCAGCTTTCTTCAATGGGAATAACATTTGAAGATGAAGTGAGAGCTTTGCTGCTATTAGGCTCATTACCGGACAGCTGGGAGACCTTTAAGGTCACGGTTTGCAATTCAGCAGCTAATGGAGTTGTCACTTGGAATCTTGTGAAAACCAGGGTACTAAATGAAGAGTTCAAAAAGGTGGCTGAAGCTAGTTCTTCCTCACATTCAGAGGTGCTGGTCACTCAGTCCAGGGGGAGAAGTAAGAGCAGAGGTCCAGGTAAAGGGGAAGAAAGAGGTAGGAGCAAATCAAAAAGTAAGTATGCTGATTATGAGTGCCATCACTGCCATCAGAAGGGCCACATTAAGTGGCAATGGGAAAAGTGGAAGAAAGACAAAAATAAAAAGAAGAAGCAAGATCAGAAGCAAGTTGACAGTGATAGTGACATAGAGGGCAACCGAGTTACTGCAGTAGAAGAGGACATCATGCTTGTTATGCATGAAGAAAATGAGGGCAGATTTGGTTCCACTATTGAGGAGAAGATCACTGTTGTTTCTGATGAAACCGTCAACCTTGTGGATGGTGACGAGATGATTTGGATACCGGACAGCGGTGCTACCATTCATGCTACATCTCACAGAGAGCTCTTCACTAACTATATATCAGGTGATTTTGGTGTTGTGAAGATGGGAAACAATGATAGAGCAACCATCATTGGAAAAGGAGATGTGCATTTGGAGACCGCAAATGGTACAAGGTTAGTCCTCAAATCTGTGAGGCATGTCGAGGCACTTCGTCTCAATATTATCTCGGTTGGTTTGCTTGATGGAGATGATTACTTGAGCAATTTTGGAAAAGGGCAGTACAAGCTCACCAAAGGCAACATGATTGTTGCAAGAGGTAAAATGGTCTCAGTGTTGTATCATGTTCATGCTAATCTCTTTAGTGCTTCTGTCAATGCACTAGAGAAGGATGATCATTGTGCTCTATGGCACAAGAGACTTGGGCACATGAGTGAGAAGGGGATGACAGTGCTAGTGAAGAAAAAATTGTTGAAGGGTGTGAAAGGAGTTCACATCAAGAAATGTTCAGATTGTCTAGCAGGGAAGCAACACCGAGTTGCCTTCAAGACTCTACCTCCTCACAAGAAGCCCGAGAAGCTGGACGTGATACATTCCGATGTTTGCAAAATGTCGGTAAGATCTCTTGGTGGTGCTAAGTACTTTGTGACTTTTATTGATGACTTTTCCAGGAAAGTTTGGGCCTTCACATTGAGGACCAAAGACCAAGTACTAGGTGTATTCAAGCAATTCCAAGCCTCGGTTGAGAGAGAAACCGAGAACAAGATCAAGTGCATTCGCACTGATAATGGAGGAGAGTATATTGGGCCATTTGATGCGTATTGCAAGTAGCAAGGTATTAGGCATCAATTTACTCTCTCGAAGACACCACAGCTGAATGGTCTTGCTGAGAGGATGAACAGGACAATTGTGGAGAGAGTTAGATGCTTGTTGTCAAGTGCAAAGCTACGTAAACACTTTTGGGGTGAGGCTTTGATGACTGCATTTTATCTTATTAATCTCTCACCAAGTTATCCTTTGCAGGGAGATGTTCCTAACAGGGTCTGGTGTGACAAGGACATCTCATATGACCACCTGAAGGTTTTTGGGTGCAAGGCCTTTGTTCATATCCCTCAAGATGAAAGGTCAAAGCTTGATTCGAAGACACGGCAGTGTATCTTTCTTGGCTATGGTGGTGATGAGTTTGGCTACAAGCTGTTTGACCATATAGAAAGGAAAGTTGTGAGAAGTCGTGATGTTGTGTTTGTTGAAGACCAAACAATTGAGGATATTGTGAAGACAAAGGGGGAGGTTCCTCCTCAGCAGCAGCAAGACATGATTGATTCTGACCCAATTCCTGCAGCTCTAGCTCCTGTGCAAATTGAAGCAGATGCAGAAGATGTACAAGATGATGTACATGGTGGTGCAGGTGAAGAAGATGCTCCCCAGCAGCAGCAGCAAGAGTATGATGCTGAAGTTGATGATCCGGATTAGCAGGAAGCACCAGCACCAGAAAGTCCACCGGCTGCTCCACTCAGAAGATCCAACAGGGGTCGAATTCCTTCCAGCAGGTATCCCTCAGATCAATACGTGGTGTTATTATCTGACGGTTCAGAACCTGAATGCTTTGCAAATGCAATGGAAGATGAGCACAAGAAGGAGTGAAAAAATGCTATGCAAGAAGAGATGGATTCCTTGCATAGGAATCATACTTATGAGTTGGTGAAGTTGCCCAAGGGCAAGAAAATTTTGAAGAACAAGTGGGTCTACAGAATCAAACAAGAAGAGCACACATCACATCCAAGGTACAAGCCCAGGCTAGTTGTAAAAGGATTCGGCCAGAGAAAAGGCATTGACTATGATGAGATCTTTTCTCCGGTGGTGAAGATGACATCCATAAGAGTAATCCTTGGCATGTCAGCAAGTCTCAACTTGGAGGTTGAGCAAATGGATGTGAAGACTGCATTCCTTCATGGTGAGTTGGAGGAAGAAATATACATGGAGCAACCTAAGGGGTTTCTTGTGAAAGGCAAAGAACACTATGTGTGCAAGCTGAAGAAAAGTCTCTATGGCCTGAAACAAGCACCAAGACAATGGTACATGAAGTTTGAAACTGTCATGGGGGAGCAAGGCTACAAGAAGTGTAGCTCAGACCATTATGTGTTTATTCAGAGGTTCTCAGGTGATGATTTCATCATATTATTGCTCTATGTTGATGATATCCTGATTGCTGGAAAGAATGTCTCTAGGATTGCTAAGGTGAAGAAGGAGTTGAGCAAATGTTTTGCGATGAAAGACTTAGGTCCAGCAAAGAACATTCTCGGGATGAGAATTGAGCGAGACAGAAATTGCAACAAGTTGTACTTGTCTCAAGAGAAGTATATTGAGAAGGCACTTCAGAAGTTCAGGATGGAAAATGCTAAAGTTGTGAGTTGTCCACTACCAGCCCATTTCAAGTTGAGCAGAAAGCAATGTCCTACCACTGATGAGAAGAAAAAGGAAATGCATCATGTTCCTTATGCTTCAGCGGTTGGGAGTTTGATGTATGCTATGGTATGTACAAGGCCTGACATTGCTCATGTGGTTAGTACTGTGAGCAGATTTATGTCCAATCCAGGAATACCTCATTGGGAAGACGTGAAGTGGATTTTGAGATATCTCCGGGGCAACACAAATCTGAAACTTTGCTTTGATGGTGGTGAAGCCAAGCTGGTTGCCTTTTCAGATTCTAACATGGCTGGAGATGTTGACAGAAGGAAGTCAACTTCAGGTTACTTGGTTACCTATGCAGGGGGAGCAGTGTCATGGCAAAGCAGGCTGCAAAAGTATGTGGCACTGAATACAACTGAAGCTGAATTTATTGCAGTAACAGAGGCGAGCAAAGAGCTATTGTGGCTGAAACGGTTGGCTTATGAGCTTGGTTTTAAGCAAGACAAATATGTGTTGTTTTGTGACAACCAAAGTGCTATCCACTTAAGTAAGAATGCAAGCTTTCATTTAAGGTCTAAGCATATAGAGGTCCATTATCATTGGATTTGAGATGTGTTGTATTCCAAGAAAATGCAACTTGAGAAGGTTCACACCGATGACAATGGGGCTGATATGTTGACTAAAGTGGTGACAAGGAAGAAACTTGAAGTATGCCGCCGGCTCGCTGGCATGGCTGCCGAAAGGCAGTGAGACTCTCCATGATGTCGGGAGGGGGAGTTTGTTGGGCTAAGTCCCTCCACATGGAGGTGTGTTGGCAGCCCAACATCAGTCCATAAGTCCAACGCATGTCAGCCGTTGATCCTCGCTGCATCCAACGGTTGAGAGTGCTTCCAAGTGAAGCAAGGAGAAAACCCTAGCCACTCCACCCCTGCTGGTGGTGGCTGCCATTCGTGTGAGAGTGAGAGTGAGAGCACACAAGAGAAAACACAACCTGAGAGAGAGAAAGAAGAAGAAGCAGATGCTCTGTCTAGATTTGTTGCATCTGACTAGACAGTGTTCAAGCTGGTGATTGGAGGCTCAAACGTGCTTGGATCGACCCCAAACTTGGTGAGCTCGTTCCTTACTTTGAGTATTTCGATCTGGTTAGCTGGTTTGAGGATTGGGTCAGTGGAGCATCAGATTTGAGAGTGATTTTGCCAGCTCTGACTGCTGCAGTTTCAGAACAGAGTAGTTTTGGGAGATGAACAGTTTGGGTAGGCAAATGATGTCCGATTGAGATGAAATTTGGAGGGGATGTCAAGAACTCATGTGTATACTTGTCTGCCAAATTTGATGATGTTTGGTTCAGCGGTTTAAGAGCAGTTTGCAAAACACTGAAGGCTACAGAAGTTGTGTAAACTCTGCTTTGCTGAAATCTTGCTTCTTGTGGTTGTTGTTGCTGTTGCCGGTTGGCAACATGGAGAGTGTGTTGTAAATCTCTCTAGAGGTTCTAGAGAAGATTTTATACTCATCATTCTCATAGTGAAGTTGCGTGGACCGGTCGGTCCACAGCCGTGGTTTTTTACCCCTCAAGTTGAGGAGGTTTTTCCACGTTAAATCCTGTGTCACATGTGTATGTTGTTTGTGTTATTCCGCTGCTTACTTGTTGGTTGAAGCTGTCCTCAAAGTTCATCACAAGTGGAGGGGGCTGTGTAGTATGCATAATTGCCGTGTCGGTGAATTTGTGCAGCGCATTGTTGCTTTCCAGCCCCAACAGATGGAGCATCCCGATAAAATGAAACCTCCTAGAGCGCTTGCTCCAAACCCTTCACGGTACTACTACTACTATCTATATAAATGAATTTATACCTTGCATCACATCATTCTTCTAATGATGTGATTTCGTTCATCAAATGAGAATACATGCCTATGGTTAGAAAACGTAACCATCTTTGATTAACGAGCTCGTCTAGTAGAGGCTTACTAGGGACACTATGTTTTGTCTATGTATCCACATATGTACCAAGTTTCCGGTTAATACAATTCTAGCATGAATAATAAATATTTATCATGATATAAGAAAATATAAATAACAACTTTATTATTGCATCTAGGTCATATTTCCTTCAGGGTGGGTCCTGGCCACTGTTTGATTACTTGCACCTTTCCCATGGTTCCATGGTTAGTAGATAGTGAATCGAAATCAGCTTAATTGGTATCATAATCATAACAAAATACATCGGGAGGCCAATTATAAATATATCTTCAAGAATAGGTACATAAGTGCAAGTTTTATTATCTTAGAAGAAATTATATAAACACATGTGTGAAAAAACAATGCTGACTGAGTAGACCCATTTAATACGCTAAACCCTGGGAAACTGAGTGGGACCATGCGCTACCTCTCGCGTTCTGTTGTTATTTCTTTAAGGCTAGCCATACTGGTGGTATCTTCTAGTATCATGCACATGGAAATACTCCCTCCGTCCGAAAATACTTGTCATAAAAATGAACAAAAAGAGATGTATCTAGAACTAAAATACATCTAGATACATCCCCTTTTATTCATTTTGATGACAAGTATTTTCGGACGCAGGGAGTAGAAAACATACTGATGTAACAGAGAATTAAAGAAGAAAGAGGGGGCTAGAGTAACATAGGTAGATGTCGTATCATGTTAAATGTTATGCTACTTCGTGTCATGCATGGCAATAAATATGATCATTTATGATACTATGCACTATGAAGATGGTATCATACACTAGTATCATGTGCATGATACTAGTATATGATACTCCCCACTATGAATAGCCAAAGGCGGAGCCACATCAATATATTAGATGTACCTACAAACATTTCCATATGACCTAGAATTTTATATCACCGTCATATTGCTTTTAATAGTGGAGGCTGTCTGACTAGACTGATGTTGAGGTTATGTAGGGATGTACTTTTTTATGGAAAACAATAGTTTAAAAGTACAATCGTGGGATCCTACTAAATGTAATTTGGCAATGATTAAAATGAGTAAATTTTATCAACTTGGTTTAACTAGCTACTACTCCCTACGTAGGTGATACGAGGGCTTCATGGACATGACCATCAAAAACAATAAGGTGTGCATCAAAGGGGCTATCTGGGCTATGCCACGTTGGATTGCTAGGAGACAAAGAGAGATCGAGCGATCCCTCGGCATGTCCACGTCATCACCCCCTTACTGTGCATGACAACCAATAGTGAGAGAGCTTCGTGCTAGCCAATTGGATGCGCGAGAGAGGGAGAGAAAATGCGTCGGGTGAGGACAAGAGAGACAAAAGCAGTTCAATCCCACGCAGCTTCCTCTCTCTTGCATCTCCTTATCTCCACCCGACCGGCGGCTAGGGTTCCGCCGGTGCCGCCAAACCCACCTCCACCATACCTTCTCCTACAGCCTATCCCCACGGCCGCCCCAAGGTAGAAGGCGGGTACCGCCGTCATGAGCATGACCCCCTCCTTGCTGGCGGGCTCAGCAACGACTTCGTCTCCATCTGGAACCCATCGCCGGCACGGCTGTCGCGGCCACCATCACATCCGACAGGAGCAGCTCGCAGCGGGTCTTCCTCGTCTCCATCTCCAAGCCATGCGAGCGCTGGCAGTTTCACAGAGCTGGCGGAGAAGGCGTCGGTGGTTGGATCTGCCGCACGGGAGGCGGCAGCGCGATGCGGCCTTGCCATACTCTTAGGCATCGGTGAAATCCGGTAGAAGCACTTTTTAGTCTACTTCTGTGGCAACTTCTTACTTCCCCTTGTCGCTGGTTTCTGTACGTCTCTCTACATCTGATAAGAGATGATTGACACTTTGTTTTGTCATAACAGTTCTGCAATCTAGGAACGAGGCCAACTTCAGGAGTTGATTGAAGCTGCACTAAATTTAGCTACAAAGTAACATCAAAACAATTGGTGGGCAGCCTCCTCCAGGAAGAAAATTATAGTTTGGATCAGGATCTGTAGTCCATAGGATGGTCAGGTCCTGATAGATTTAGAAGGTAAACAAATCTTTATATCTATTTTGCATCTAGGATTGATGAAGTAAATGATTTTTACATATGCTCATTTATATGTGTAAGCTAATTAATGGTGCCTGCTGATGATAACTAATATCAAGTCTTTGGTTCTTTTGTAGACCAGGTCATACCATCATGACTATATTCGATTTGGATCCTTAGGTACATCAAATGTGTCTATCCAAGAGGAGTACAATTTTAGAGTGTTTCTTTATGGTTCTGATTCCCCACCCCCATGTTAATATCTCTGTATGATTACCACATTACAAGTCTTTTTGATATCCAAAAGGGGGACTAGCAATCTACAACATCAGAAGGATGATTCAGAAGCACAAGAATGAAGCCAAGAATCGCAAACTGCAAGGCATCCTTTTTAAATTAGTGCAGGTTTGCAACATCTTACACTTGGTTTGATAAGAATTATTGCGCTTAACATTGTAACTGGTAAGCATACACTTGAGACCGTTTCCCACCTTATCTGATTATGTCCTGTTTCTCAGGGAGAGGAAGAGTCAAGAGCAAACTAAGAGGGCTTTTACTATCCTATGTGATCTTCACCGTCGAAGGGTCTGGTTTGATTACCGCACATCAAATGCTATATGTGATGTTTGTTTCCATCCTTCTTCAAGGTGGATTTTTGTAAGGAAATGTAGGTGTCTACTGTTGGTTGCTTCCCATCTAAACAAGTGTATTCTACATGCAGGCTTATGATAGGTGCTATTTCATTGCTCATTGGGCATGAAAATGTTGAGCAAGAGGATGATAGTGATGCCAGTAGTGACGATGAAGCAATTCAAAACCCAAATATTATACTTAGTAAAGAGGACGTTTACAAGGTGATTTGGATGTTTCTACATATTGGCGCTCTATTGATAGTATTTTAGATCTTATGGTTTCATTTATCTCTTCTGATGCATTGTGTCAGTATGTGCAGAGCTAGACGTGGCGAAAGCTGCAGCCGCCACGAGCGGCGGCGCCGTTCCTCGTGGTCTATTACCAATCGCCGCCGCCCGCAGTGGTTGCGCTGCTGCTATTTCGGTGACCAGCGGCCTCACCCTCTTCTCGTCCGTCGTGGCGCTCACAGGAGGTTATGTTTGAGATCTTAATAACTTTTTTTTCATGTGCTCACTGTCGCTTGATTCCCTTCTATCAGATGTGGGATGGGCTGATTTGGAAGGCCAAATACGGCCTGGGTGTGATCCAAACATTCTTCTTTTGCATTGGATATGAGTCAAGTCCTCTATTCTTTATTTCCACCAGTGTGATTGTACTGATTTACTAATACCCTGTAGTTAGCATAAAGGGGAGCTTGCTTATCTGGCAAAATAATTTTATTATAAAGAGTTGTTGTATTGGGATTTTAGAATAAAGTGCTTCACTAGAAGTCCATAAGAAGAACTTGGGTACTTCATAGGATTAACTCTGGTACTGCTTCATAGGATTTTGGTGATATCATGATGTAGTGCAAACTTTCATACTACTTATTTGATGAATGCTTCTACATATTTCTAGGTTGTGCATTTCTATGTTGGATTACTGTATTTTCTCTCAAGCCCTGTTGGACTTGTATCATTTGTGTTATATGTCATGGAACTGAAACTAGCATTTTGGACATCCCTTGGACAATATTGTATACTCTGACTTCAATTCCATGAGAGTACCGAACTTGGCATTGAGAGTCATCCCATGGAACTGAAGTTGGCATTGATCTCTAAAAATAATATTAGTGTAAGCAACATAAAGAACATAATTTGTATATTCTGTCTTGTTTTACCTTTTACTGGAGTACTGTATTGATCCACACAATGGACAGACACATATAATTAAGCAATTAGCAAAAAAGGCATTTAAGGCTTTGCTTGCATGGTCGAAATTACTGGTCGTGGAGGTCTTCAATAGCTTCCATAACTATATGAGAAAACTCTGCAAATTTCTGTCTCATTGTCTGGTTAGATTCAGTTCACGTTTTGAAGTTCTATACTGCCCGGATGCTAAGAGGAGTTTTGTAGCCGTATTTATTTTTTAGACATCACCCAGCGCCAGAGTTTAATTTTTTATTCAACACTTTATTTATGGAAATATATATAATAGAGTTAATAACTGCAGAAAATTGGTAACACTGCACTCAGTTAAGATTATGAGATATCTGTTGTATGTATTATTTATCAATACTACCTCAGTTTCTTCCTATCATATTTACATGTATCTCACGCTCTTACTAATGTTTTAGCCTTCTATATTTTGTTTCGAAGAGAGCTCAGGACAATGGCTATGAGGAGGATGAAGGCGCAACTTCTAGTTATTTATTATCGCAAAAGGGTCACAAGAAGAAACACATTATGCAGCAGAGGATTAATGGTTTAGGACTGAGGGCGTCCTGGATTAGGGGGTCTCCGGACAGCCGGACTATCTCCACTGGCCGGACTGTTAGGCTATGAAGATACAAGATTGAAGACTTCGTCTCGTGTCCGGATGGAACTCTACTTGGCGTGGAAGGCAAGCTAGGCAATACGTATATGGATATCTTCTCCTTTGTAACCGACCTGGTGTAACCCTAACCCTCTCCGGTGTCTATATAAACCGAAGGGTTTTAGTCCGTAGGACAACAATCACAACATACAATCATACCATAGGCTAGCTTCTAGGGTTTAGCCTCTCTGATCTCGTGGTAGATCTACTCTTGTAACACCCATATCATCAATATTAATCAAGCAGGACGTAGGGTTTTACCTCCATCAAGAGGGCCCGAACCTGGGTAAAACATCGTGTCCCTTGCCTCCTGTTACCATCCGGCCTAGACGCATAGTTCGGGACCCCCTACCCGAGATCCGCCGGTTCTGACACTGACATTGGTGCTTTCATTGAGAGTTCCGCTGTGTCGTCGTCATCAGGAAGGATGTCTCATCCCGTCTTTAAAGACGGGACTATCGCCGAGGGAGCTTTGGCTATCGGCTAAACTCTCCGGCTAGGTGGTTTTCTTATGACCGCCTGTTCGGCCGCTGCGCCGACGATGACTTCCTGGGTCATCGAAAGCAATCTTCACGTCAACTCAGAACTCACCGAGCAGTTAGATCCAATGGAGCTCTCTTCCTTGAAAGAGCTCTTGGATCGCATCGCCGCCCAGGGAGTCGCTACAGACTACGATCAGATTGGGCCTAAATCCGATCTGAGAGAGATCAACTCTCCCCAGGTCACCCATCATGTTGCAGTGGTGGAGGAACAATGCGACAACCCTTCATCTATCCTAAGGACTAGCTATGTCCGGATTCCCGATCCCTCCAAGCCGGATACCCATGGAGGGGAGGACGTCACTCAAGGCCTGAACCTAGAATCAGGCAGCGGGCTAGATTTATCGGAAAACATCCAAGAATCCAAACTTTCAAGTTCGGAAACTCCTTGGCCCCTGAGTCTTAGATGGGGTGAGGATTCGGATTCAATTCCACCCACCCACCCAAACATATGCGATCTATCCCAAATTAGGCAAGAGCCCGAAGAAACAGTACACCATTACTTGGCCAGATTCCTCCTAGTCATGAACAGGATAAAGGACTGCCGCGAGGAAGATGCAATTTCATTCTTCTGCAATAATCGCACGGACAAGGGAATCCTCAACGCGATAAGTCGTTGCGAAGTCACACGCTTTGCCGACTTGGTGTCCATAGTACGAAAGTACTGTGCGATGGAAAGCGCCTGGAAAACCGAAGTGCCAAAAATCATAGAGCACCATCCCGTGGACAACAATACGGTGTTAACGGTCTTTGAGACCTTCGCGTCAAATAATAGATGCAAGCGAACACTCCGCAACATGGCCGAAATCTGCCACATAGAAGAAATAAATCCTTGGAGTGACACGGCTATTACCTTCAATGCCAGTGACAAACCCAAATTCCTAACAGCCCGAGCACCAGCCGCATTGGTCCTCAGTCCAATCGTGGATGGCTTTCGACTCACCAAGGTACTCATGGATGGCGGCAGCGGATTAAACCTCATCTATCAGGAAACTCTTCAAAAGATGGAAATACACTGGAGCCGCATTGAGCAAAGTAGCACAACCTTTAGAGGAATCATCCCCAGTCGGGAAGCACGCTGTGCTGGGAAAATCACACTAGATGTGGTATTCGGAACGCCGAATAATTACAGGTCCGAAGAAATTACATTCCAAGTGGCCCCGTTTAGCAGCGGATACCATGCTCTACTAGGGCGGGAGGCGTTTACAATCTTCCAAGCCATACCCCATTACGGGTACATGAAGCTCAAAATGCCCGGGCCCAACAGAATCATCACTCTCGCTAGTGATGTGGACATAGCACTCCGCGCCGAAAATAAGATAGCCGCACTAGCCCTCGAGGCACTATCCGAAGCCCTAGCGGCCGAGGAACTAACTGCGCTACGCTCTACGGTGAACAGGGACGATGTGATACTCAATAAAAGATCCAAGTCCACCGCCTTTAAACGGGCGGAAGAAATAGTCAAATTCCAAATCCATCCAACGGACCCTACAAAAATAGCTTCCATTGGGGCACAATTAAACCCCTGATGTCGACGCCGCACTGCGATAGTTCCTACGCGAGAAATGGGACATTTTTGCCTGGCACCCTTCAGACATGCCAGGAATCCCACGCAGGCTGGCCGAGCACAGCCTAAATATCCTAAAAGGATTTAAGCCAGTCAAGCAGGCTCTTCAATGTTTCTCCGAGCCTAAGAGACAAGCCATGGGAGAGGAACTAGCCAAGCTATTGGAGTCCGGATTCATCAGAGACATAAAACATCCGGACTGGCTAGCAAACCTGGTGATGGTACCAAAGAAGGACAAATCCTGGCACTTATGCGTCGATTTTAAGGACCTTAACAAGGCCTGCCCAAAGGATCCCTTCGCCCTCCCCCGCATCGATCAAATCATCGACACTACCACATGACACAATTCATTGTGTTTCCTCGACGCATACTCCGGCTACCATCAAATTAAAATGGCGGAGCCAGACCAAGCCGCAATGGCATTCATCACACCATACGGCCCATTCTGCTTCAACACAATGCCCTTCGGGCTCAAAAATGCTGGCACAACATAGCAGTGCATGATTCAGACATGTCTGGCAAACCAGATCGGCAAAACAGTGGAGGCATACATAGATGACGTGGTCGTTAAAACCAAGCATGTCGAAACTCTAGTAGACGACTTGAGGCTCACATTCGACAACCTCCGAGCATATGACATGAAGCTCAATCCGGAAAAATGCGTTTTCAGCGTACCAGCCGGAAAGCTCCTGGGATTCATTGTCTCCAGTAGAGGTATTGAATCTAATCCGGCCAAAATCCGAGCGTTGTCACAGTTGGCTACCCCAACAGACCTCAAACAAATACAAAAATTGACTAGATGCGTGGCGGCTCTAAGCCGCTTTATCTCCCCCTTGGGAGAAAAGGCATTACCCCTTTATTGCCTCCTCCGGCGCACCGAACACTTTGAGTGGACGGACGCCGCCACGGCCGGACTCAATGAAATAAAAGCCATATTGGCAACAAACCCGGTCCTGGCCGCGCCAAACATTGGCGAACCGATGCTATTATACATTGCGGCAGCTCATCAAGTGGTAAGCGCAGTACTCGTCATCGAGCGAGAGACAGATGGACATAAATTCCCCCTTCAAAAGCCGTTTTACTATGTGTCCACTGTCCTTACTCCATGCAAATCATGGTACCCGCATTATCAAAAGATAGCGTACGCGGTATTTATGGCATCTCGGAGGCTGCGACACTACTTTCAAGAGTGTTCGATAATGGTTGCCTCGGAAGTACCACTTAACGATATTATAAACAACCGCGACGCGACGGGACGGATTACCAAATGGGACATTGAGCTCCTCCCGTTCGACATAACTTATAAGCCACGGCGAGCTATTAAGTCGCAAGTTTTGGCTGACTTCGTCGCTGAGTGGACGGAAGCCGAACTCCCTAAAGAGTGCGGCACATATTCAAACTGGATCATGACCTTCGACGGCTCCAAAATGTTGGCTGGTCTGGGGGCTGGTGTCATTTTGACCTCCCCAACAGGAGACACCGTTCAATACGTACTACAGATAATGTATGCGGACTCCAACAACGCAGCCGAATATGAGGCCCTTCTACATGGTCTTCGGATTGCAGTATCCATGGGCATTCAACGCCTAGAGGTGCGCGGGGATTCGAACCTCGCGATATCCCAAATAAATGGAGACTTTGATGCCAAGGATCCAAAAATGGCAGCTTATCACAACGCCATCCTAAAAATGTCAGCTCGGTTCGAGGGGCTCGCATTTCACCATGTGGCTCGGGAAAACAATCAAGCGATGGATATCCTCGCCCACATCGGCGCAAAATGCGACGCGGTCCCTCCCAACATATTTTTGGAAAGGCTTTTCAAGCCATCCGTAGCATGGGAAGGGGATACCGGTACCAACAGTCCGGACCCGGCCAAAATACCCGATACCGAACTCTCTGACACAATCGGAGGCTCCGCCACCGAAATAACACAATCAGCCCATGACATAATGGCTATTATTGCCCCGTGGACAGAACCATTCCTGGCCTACCTAACTAGATAGGAACTTTCGGAGGACCAAAATGAGGCACGCTGCATAGTGCGGCGATCCAAGGCCTACAGGGTCCACGAGGGAGAATTGTACAAAAAAAGCGCTACCGAAGTCCTTCAATTGTGCATCTCCGAAGAGGAAGGGCGGAGCCTTTTGGTAGAAATTCATGCCGGACTCGGCGGTCATCACGCCGGAGCCCGGGCTCTTGCAAGCAAGGCCTTCCGTACAGGATTCTATTGGCCAACGGCCTGGGCAGACGCACAGGACTTGGTCCAACGTTGCGCCGATTGCCAGCTTTTTGCAAATCAAAGCCACATGCCATCCACCACCCTCCGAACAATCCCCATTACATGGCCCTTCGCGGTCTGGAGGCTTGACATGGTTGGACCCCTTAAAGGGGGAACCCACAAGAAAAAATACTTATTGGTCATGGTGGATAAATTCACCAAATGGATAGAGGCCAAACCGGTTAAAACAGCCGAATCTGGACCGGTGATAGATTTCATATCCGGGGTTGTACACCGTTACGGCGTCCCCCACAGCATCATCACTGATAACGACACGAACTTCACGGCCAACGAGGTAAAACTCTGGTGCAGCAAAATGGGCATCAAGCTCGATTATGCTTCAGCCTATCACCCACAAACCAACGGTCAAGTCGAACGAGCAAATGGTCTTATAATGAGCGGCATTGAACCCAGATTAGTGCACTCCTTAACGGAGTCTGACACGCACTGGGTAGAGGAGCTCGACTCCATACTCTGGGGGCTGCGGACCACGCCGAATCGTAGTACCGGATATACACCGTTTTTATGGTGTACGGCGCAGAGGCAGTCCTGCCCTGTGACATAATTCATGACTCATCTCGAGTGCGCATGTACGAAGAAAGAGAAGCTGAGCTCGATCGGCAGGACAGTCTGGACACCTTGGAGGAAGAGCGCGACGTGGCCAAAGCCCGTTCCGCATTTTACCAGCAACAGGCTCGCATATACCAAAGCAGAGAAGTACGGGCCAAAACTTATAACGTTGGCGAACTAGTTCTACGACTGCCGGATAAGAAAAAGAACAAGCTAGAGCCCAAATGGGAAGGTCCCTTCATCATCGACCAAGTTCTGACCGGCGGAGTGTACCGGCTGCGAGATGCATCGACTAGTCGACTCGAGCCGAACCCATGGGACGCAGCCAGGCTTCGAAGATTCTACGCCTAGCACGGGACTTTATGTTAGTCCCCTCCCTTTGTCCATTTTTTGCATATGCATCATCTGTCTTGTTTCCCTTTCTTTCTTTTATTTCTCTAGGCCTTCAAGGGCCACCTTGTGCCTCACTTGTACATTAGATATGTGCTAGCCGCACTCTCTACACCTGGGGGCTTCTTTCACAGAAGCTTAAATTATTTACCTGGGCCTCACGCCCAACACATGCATTATACTTCCGCATGTACCTTTTTTCACCATTATATGCATCGATATGACTTAAGTTTTGGCCAAGCTGGGTTGCCTGGCTCTTGTGTTTATGCCCTACGCTCCCGTTAATTCGGCTAGGGCATAAGGGGAGCACCTATGCAATTGTTACCGCCGGGTCAGCCGGACGTGTACCTCAGACTGGGTGAAGCCGAAAGCTAGCGTTCCTAAGAGAATATTCGGTTGGTGAACAAAAGATGACTTTTATTTATTATCCATATCTGCCCCCAGATGTTTTTTCTGTGCTTCTTGTCGCAGTCCGGACATGCACTTTAGGGCATGCCTACCCAGGGAAAGGAACCCTTAACGGAACTATTCTCTCTGGAAGATGTTTCTTACTATCCATGTAATATAACATAACTAGTTGGGCACTTGTCTGATAAATCACTAATGACCCCTACGCCTGGTCTCCATGCATGCCCCGGTTCTTACATAACCGAGAGGGTATTTGGATACATCCGGACTGTCGGGTCCCGAGGTTGAAGCGAAAAGGTCCGCCACTACAAACGATCTACAATCCGGCTAGAAGGCATCTTACATGTCACTTTAAAATTACATAGTCAATTTGACTGGTTGAATTCCTCTTTAATGCCATCCAATAGGCTGTCTAGTCTACAGTCCTGTTGGGAAAACTTTGCGGCCAATTCTACTTGGCCGTACACTAAACTCACAGGGATCTCCTTGCCATCAAGCCCCACAGGTCCGACTTCGGCCATGTGGTTCGGGTCAGCCTTCATGTACCGTGTCTTCACCATTGCCCAGGCTTCCCTGGCACCCTAACAGCAAGCCGACATCTTCCATAATCGGAAGCACCACCGTGCTCCCTTCAGCTTTTCTGCAAGCTCTCCAATTCCTTCGGGTATGGAGACGGAAGGCCACAAGGCCTGGGCGACGCCTTGCATCACCTGCCGAACTCGTTCGTGCAACTGCGAGAGCTCGGGAAGAAGATCACCCATTGAACCAAGCATCTCCTTGGCAGGACGACCTGTTAGCATACCTACAAACATAAATCTGTCAGCCAGCTTCCTCGCTGAACTCTTTTTTCAAAGTTCGTTCAAGCACTTACTAAATATGCCGCGTCGAAGCCGCCGATTCTCCTTAACAGAGTTCGACAGTTGGGCACGAACATCTTTTACTTCCACGCCCAGCTTGGTGTTGGCATCTTGGAGATCATTCTTCTCCTGCCTCACCCTCGTCAGCACGCTCTCCCCGGCCTTCAGTTGGCGTATGAGCTGCTGCTTATCCGGAGTTACTCCGGCGTCATCTGCAATTTTATCATCAGATCGGCATATAAGCCGCATTCTAAAGATGATACTTATAATTCAAAGGATATGTTACCAGAGGGGGTCTCCTTGGGCTCCCCTGCCGCGGCCAGTGCGGCCTGAAGTTGGGCCTTGCACTCTTCCAGCTCCTGGGACAGTTGAGTATTCTTTTTTGGTAAGAACCTGCGTAACAAATGGTCCTTAAATCAGTTATCCTAACTGTTTCAAGTCTCAGGGGCTACTAATATATATAATCATCAAATTTTCTCACCCGTATGTCTTTTACATATTGCTCCGTGGCTCTGGCTAGACCATTTTGAGCGGCACGGAGGTGCGCGTCTCCTGAGTTGAAGGCATCCAATGCCTCTTGGGAGAAACAAGCGTCACGAAGAACAGTCCGGCGACGCCTGTGGTTCATGGCACTTTCCACCTTGGAATGGGTGGAGGATAGTCTATCTGTATCCTCTGTTGGAGGAGCACCCGGCGCACGCTTTGTACTCGTTCCCACCTCTGAGTCCGGCCTTGGAGCCTGGATTGTGGAGGCGCGATTGGTTGCCTCTCCGGGCATAGTCCGGCGAGTGCTCTTTTTCCTGAAAGGAAGGCATGGGCATTAATATGCCTCTGTAACTAATGTCTTGCAATAAAGACGGCGCGCCATACCGTTACGCCGATGTCTCAATCCGGACTGCGGGTCTTTTCAGCCCGCCTGGCCTCGCGGCCCCTTGTTGGCTAGTTGCCACAGGCTCGGCCTTCTTCCCCGAGGACCTCCCCTACAAAACATGGCTGTTATACGACAATCAAAAAGCGCAAGGACGGATCCCTTTTTAAGTGCTGGGACTTCGGTCTCAGTCACCTGTGAGGCTGGAACTAGCCCAGGGTAGTCGGCCGTAATGGCCACCAAGTTATTGTCATTACTCCATTGGTAAAATACCCCATCGATCAGCTCCAGAGATAATTCCGGATCCTCCTAGGAGGTCGGGTCAAGGGACTGTCCAGGGTCCTCGGGTTGTGGAGGAGGGCTGTTTATCTCCTTTACTGCCTGGCGCAGCTCCTGCGATGAAATCGCTAGAATAAATACTTAACTACGGGAATACGAAATGGATGGGTGATAAAAAGCCTCCGCTTACCCAGCTCAGAGGATTGTACATACAAAATCCGCCCTGCAGGTTGACACGAAGGAATTCCTCCTCTTCTCCCTTGTACAAAGTGGATAAGATCTTTATTAGATCGGTAGCTGATCCCGACCCTTTGCGGCCATGGCGGGTGGCGTCATCCTCCCGTTTAAATCCCACATGGGGTGGCCTCTGTACTGAAGCGGCTGCACCCCCCGCATGATACATGTGCCATGACCTCGATCATGGTCAATCCGGATCGAGCTAAAAAACTTATCCGGCTCATCAGGTAAAGAATGTCCCTGTCATCTTCCTCCAGGGAGCTCCGTGGATGCTAGCTCCGGCGCTTCTTTAAAGGGGCGTTGTCGAACTCAGGAAGGCCGATCCGAATAGGATCCGGGAGGGGGAGGTATTCTATATAAAACTATTCTGAAGGCCAGTCATCGGACGTCTTCTTTGGGGTCCCGGATAGGTATCCGGTCCCGGCAATACGCCATACTTCGGCCCCGCCCACTTGATATATTGACCCCTTCTGAGAACGGGGCACAAGGCAGAACAACTTCTTCCATAGAGCGAAATGAGCCTCACAGCCCAAAAACAACTCGCAAAGGGCTACGAATCCCGCGATATGCAGCATGGAGGCAGGTGTAAGGTTGTGCAACTGGAGGCTGTAGAACTCCAAGAGCCCCCGGAGAAATGGATGAATTGGGAATCCGAGCCCTCTTACCAAATAAGGGACAAGGCATACCCTCTCTCCCTTGGAGGGATTGGGAAGGCTCTCCGCTTGCTCTCCGCCATTATAGGTGGCAAGCCCGGTCGAACCGGGACCAGGTACGCTGGGGGAAGAAATCCCTTGGACTGAAGCAACACTAATTTGCTATGCGGGATGGAACATCTCTCCCAATCTCCAGGCTTGGAGCTAGGGGTGCGAGAGGAGGAGCTGCGTTGACCGGCCATGATGGAATGGATCTCTGTCGGGTGCGCTCCGATGAAGGCTCGCCAAGGGAGGATGGTGTGATTTGGATCTGAATCCTCATCTTTTTAAATAGGCGGCTCATTCACACAACTAGGGGGGTAAATGTGAAAGCACCCAGGCTCTTCACATTCGCTCGACACATGTAAAGTGGCCATATTGGGCATAGAAGTCAAGGAGTACAAACATTCATAAGAAACCGGACACTATTTTGACAGGTACATGGAGTTTGGAGAGGAACCCGCCTTGCAATGCCGAAGACAATACTGCGCGCCGGACTCATCGTAATTGAAGCCTGGTTCGGGGGCTACTGAGGGAGTCCTGGATTAGGGGGTCTCCGGACAGCTGGACTATCTCCACTGGCCGGACTGTTAGACTATGAAGATACAAGATTGAAGACTTCGTCTTGTGTCCGGATGGAACTCTACTTGGTGTGGAAGGCAAGCTAGGCAATACGTATATGGATATCTCCTCCTTTGTAACCGACCTGGTGTAACCCTGACCCTCTCCGGTGTCTACATAAACCGAAGGGTTCTAGTCCATAGGACAACAATCACAACATGCAATCATACCATTGGCTAGCTTCTAGGGTTTAGCCTTCTGATCTCGTGGTAGATCTACTATTGTAACACCCATATCATCAATATTAATCAAGCAGGACGTAGGGTTTTACCTCCATCAAGAGGGCCCGAACGTGGGTAAAACATCGTGTCCCCTGCCTCCTGTTACCATCCGGCCTAGACGCACAGTTCGGGACCCCCTACCCGACATCTGCCGGTTCTGACACCGACAAGGACCATATGAAACTGATGTATCTTATGGTCCACGATGTTCACCTCCTCTATTGTGGTGGAAGCCGAAAATGCTAGAAAATCAGTGATGGAGAAGAGCTCACAGTGGTATGTTCTTGCTCACTTGCTCTCACAAGCTCCTCACGTTGATTAATTTTTCTCCTGTGTGACTAAATTCATGTATTGAATCTTTGATTATCTAAGGGTCTCAATACTTACCCAACTCTGCTCTACACTGATGGTTGCTCAATGATCGATCATCGCATGGTGCTCTGTCTTTTATTCTTATTGTCCTGATTAGTAAAATGGAGCAGGAGTTCCCTGGTTCCAACAAAGAAAAAATCTAGATCAATTTCAGAATTAAAACCACTTGAACCTTCTGTGAATAAACATTCACCTTATGAAAAAAAGAATGCAAATCAAATTTTAATTTTATGTTTTGACTCTAAGCAAACAAACAAATATATTGTTCTAGCAATAGCCCAAATGGATTCGATTATTCTTTCCTAGCAAAGTAAGATTGGCAAAAGGTACACGAATGTTTCTGTTTCACGAGGAAATTAATTTGAAATCTGACAGAATCAGATATTGATCTATTGGATCTAAACAAAGTATATTAAGATATTGTTTCACGAGATATTTCTATTTCACGATGTAGATTCAATTTTTTGGGAATTGCCCTTTTAAGATTCAGGATGCATGTGCACTGGGGAAACCAGGACCGTTGTTAGTGCAATAATTTATGCCTGCATATCCATCTAGGCATGACCACTTGATTGCATGAACTATGTCCCTGTGAACTCCTTACTATATTACTATGTGACTGTGCTAAGTTGATTATTGAAATGAGAGTACATCTTAATGTGTTATCTCATTTCTGTAATGTTGGGTTTTCATAATCCAACTATGTAAGAATAAATGCAACTGGCTTGTATGATTAATATGGATTTCAGTTGTCTAATGTTGCTTGTTTTCTAGCATCACAATTTAAATTTCAATATTTTGGTATATTTGATGTAATCAGTGACAACCTTTGTTATGCTCTGACATTCCTTCACTTTTTAGGGGTTGCTTTCTTCTCCTTGATGGAGATAGTTCTAATCTTAGTGAATTTAAAGCATACCTCCCATTTGTAGTATCATCCAGAGTTTGTAATAATGCCAAGAAGATGCCGAACAATATACAGTTGAAGATATCAACTCCAATGAATTACTAGCTAAAGACCTTTGAGAAACTTGGTCCATTTTATAACAACATTTCCTTGTTAATTTTTCTATGCTGAACTTGACTGGTAGGTCTCAGTACAAAAATATCTTATGTGCTACTGCAAGGTGATGTCAAAGCTGGTGAATTTTCGGCCTTATTGGTGGCTTTGCTCCTCTTCTAAAGAAGTTACCTTCAGAGGAGACTGGAGAATACATGGAAGCTACAACCAATTTGCATTGGTAACTGATCATTAAATACCCATAACACAACATCATCAGTAGTTAATAAGAGTAATTTGCTATCAACATTATTTCATCCATGATTATGAGATATATTAACTCCTGAAAATAGCTGAATTGGATCGATTCTGAGAACATGAACCTCTTACTTTTAAGCATACATAATCTGGAGTAGCATGGATGGCATGCCCTGTTATTTCATATTTGTCGCATGGTCTGACCTTTGATAGAAGAAGCTGATTTCTTTATCCCGTTTGAGGTATGTAGACCTGCCAAATTTTCTATGGAGTGTAGCATCAGTCATTGCCAAGGTCCGCGTCTACGTGGACGACCACTACTTCTGTGACACCCACGAGGGACATGGTCTACATTGAGGACTACTCCAATGGCGAGTCAATGATGGCGCCGACGAGCAGCTGCTCGAGTAGGCAATGAGGAAGGCGAGCATCAGAACAGTGTAGCGCGATGACAGTAATAAGAGTTATCTGTAATGCATCTTCCATGCCATCTGGCTGTATCTCTGTATGTCTTCTTTCTTGTGCTATAAATACAAACATATGCAAGAAAAAACTATAATGGGTGGTCCGCATTATCTCTACAACCAGTTTGGTTCACTTTTTGATAAAAAGGAGCATTGTATGTAATGCATCAATTGTGCATGCATGCATGTTATCAATCAGAGCTAAAATTCCATGGAAAGGGCGGCACCCTACCTAGCACCGCACAAACTTTCCCTCAGGCGGCGCCACCGAGTGGCGCCCCAACCACTAGTGTCAAGCTTGCTGCTACTTACTTCACCCATCAAGAAGACCAAGAAAGCTATAAGGGATCTAGTTGGACCAAGGACAACTGAAAACACAAAGACCATTCAATAGGAGGTGTGCTTGAACTCAGACTCTCGCCCATGTCTTGCTCGTTCCCTCCAAGGCGATGGGGGGGGTACCCCAGCCGGCCTAATCCCATCCCTCCTTCCCCTGCATCACTGTCGGGGGACAACGTCGGGCAGAGCTCATGCGTTCGACGGCGGCGGAGGGCTGATCCTTCTTCCAGGGCTGTAAGGTGGCAAGGGCGCTAGTTCCGTGGAGGTATGGCCATCTTCCTCGATCCATGGCAGCGCAGTGGCTTCTGGTGGAGGCTCTGTGGTGGTCCAGGTTTAGATGGCTAGAGTATGGTGGTGGGGCTAGGTGTGTCCGGTGGTGGTGGCGGCATCCGGCCCGGATCTGGTCTTGGCGGTGGCGGCGCTGACTCCAACCCAGATCCGAACATGGCAGTGGCAGCGTCCCCTCCATTGGGGATGATAGGCCAGGTGGTGGGTCCTTGTGGCGGTGGATCTTGGGATCCCGCACCTGAAGGAAATAACCCTAGAGGCAATAATAAAGTTATTATTTATTTCCTTATTTCATGATAAATGTTTATTATTCATGCTAGAATTGTATCAACCGGAAACATAATACATGTGTGAATACATAGACAAACATAGTGTCACTAGTATGCCTCTACTTGACTAGCTCGTTGATCAAAGATGGTTATGTTTCCTAACCATAGACATGAGTTGTCATTTGATAAACGGGATCACATCATTAAGAGAATGATGTGATTGACTTTACCCATTCCGTTAGCTTAGCACTTGATCGTTTTTGTTTACTCCTATTGCTTTCTTCATGACTTATACATGTTCCTATGACTATGAGATTATGCAACTCCCAATTACCGGAGGAACACTTTGTGTGCTACCAAACGTCACAATGTAACTGGGTGATTATAAAGGTGCTCTACAGGTGTCTCCGATGGTACTTGTTGAGTTGGCATAGATCGAGATTAGGATTTGTCACTGCGATTGTCGGAGAGGTATCTCTGGGCCCTCTCGGTAATGCACATCACTATAAGCCTTGCAAGCAATGTAACTAATGAGTTCATTGCAGGATGATGCATTACGGAACGAGTAAAGAGACTTGTTGGTAACGAGATTGAACTAGGTATTGAGATACCGACGATCGAATCTCGGGCAAGTAACATACCGATGACAAAGGGAACAACGTATGTTGTTATGCAGTTCGACCGATAAAGATCTTCGTAGAATATGTAGCAGCCAATATGGGCATCCAGGTTCCGCTATTGGTTATTGACTAGAGAAGTGTCTCGGTCATGTCTACATAGTTCTCGAACCCGTAGGGTCCGCACGCTTAACGTTCGTTGACGATATAGTATTTATGAGTTATTTATGTTGGTAACCGAATGATGTTCGGAGTTCCGGATAAGATCACGGACACGACGAGGAACTCCGGAATGGTCCGGGGATAAAGTTTGGTATATGGGATAATAGTGTTTGGTCTCCGGAAGGGTTCCAGAATTCACCGGAAGGGGTTCCGGATGTTTCCTGAAATGTTTGGGTACGAGATCACTTTATTTGGGCCAAAGGGGAAAGCCCACATGGTTTTTGGAAAGCGCAAAAGGAAATTTTGCGGAGTCCAGGGGCCAGACGCCAGGGTCCCTGGTATGTGGGTCCAGACACCGGGAACCCTGGCGTCTAGCCCTGGAGTCCGAGAAGGACTCTTGCCTTTCGGGTGAAACAAATTTTGTGGAGGCTTTTACTCCAAGTTTCGACCCCAAGGCTCAACATATAAATAGAGGGGTAGGGCTAGCACCCAAGACACATCAAGAAACACCAAGCCGTGTGCCGGCAACCCCGTACCCTCTAGTTTATCCTCCGTAATAGTTTTCGTAGTGCTTAGGCGAAGCCCTGCGGAGATTGTTCTTCACCAATGCCATCACCACACCGTCGTGCTGCCAGAACTCATCTACTACTTCGCCCCTCTTGCTGGATCAAGAAGGCGAGGACGTCACTGAGCTGAGCGTGTGCTGAATGCGGAGGTTCCGTATGTTCGGTACTTGATCGGGACGGATCATGAAGGTGTACGACTACCTCAACCACGTTGATAAACGCTTCCACTTTCGGTCTACGAGGGTACGTAGACATACTCTCCCCTCTTGTTGCTATGAATCACCATGATCTTGCGCGTTGATGTCTACTACACAACCTTCTTCTTGTAGACTTTGTTGGGCCTCCAAGTGCATAGGTTTGTAGGACAGTAGCAACTTTCCCTCAAGTGGATGACCTAAGGTTTATCAATCCATAGGAGGCGTAGGATGAAGATGGTCTCTCTCAAGCAACCCTGCAACCAAATAACAAAGAGTCTCTTGTGTCCCCAACACACCCAATACAATGGTAAATTGTATAGGTGCACTAGTTTGGTGAAGAGATGGTGATACAAGTGGTATATGGATAGTAGATAAAGGTATTTGTAATCTGAAAATATAAAAACAGCAAGGTATCAAGTGATAAAAGTGAGCATAAACGGTATTGCAATGATAGGAAATAAGGCCTAGGGTTCATACTTTCGCTAGTGCAAGTTTCCTCAACAATACTAACATAATTGGATCACATAACTATCCCTCAACATGCAACAAAGAGTCACTCCAAAGTCACTAATAGCGGAGAACAAACGAAGAGATTATGGTAGGGTACAAAACCACCTCAAAGTTATTCTTTCCAATCAATCCGTTGGGCTATTCCTATAAGTGTCACAAACAGCCCTAGAGTTCGTACTAGAATAACACCTCAAGACACAAATCAATCAAAACCCTAATGTCACCTAGATACTCCAATGTCACCTCAAGTATCCATGGGTATGATTATACGATATGCATCACACAATCTCAGATTCATCTATTCAACCAACACATAGAACCTGAAAGAGTGCCCCAAAGTTTCTACCGGAGAATCACGACGAAAACGTGTGCCAACCCCTATGCATAGGTTCATGGGCGGAACCCGCAAGTTGATCACCAAAACATACATCAAGTTAATCACATGGTATCCCATTGTCACCACAGATACGCACGGCAAGACATACATCAAGTGTTCTCAAATCTTTAAAGACTCAATCCGATAAGATAACTTCAAAGGGAAAACTCAATCCATTACAAGAGAGTAGAGGGGGGAAGAAACATCATAGGATCCAAATATAATAGCAAAGCTCGCGATACATCAAGATCGTATCATCTCAAGAACACGCAAGAGAGAGATCAAACACATAGCTACTGGTACATACCCTCAGCCCCGAGGGAGAACTACTCCCTTCTCGTCATGGAGAGCACCGGGATGATGAAGATGGCCACCGGAGAGGGATTGCCCCCTCCGGTAGGGTGCCGGAACGGGTCCAGATTGGTTTTCGGTGGCTACGGAGGCTTCTGGCAGCGGAACTCCCGATCTATTATGCTCTCAGATGTTTTTAGGGTATATGGAGATATATAGGCGGAAGAAGTACGTCAGGGGGGCCATGAGGGGCCCACGAGGGTGGAGGGCGCGCCCTAGGGGGGTGGGCTTGCCCCCTACCTCATGGCCTCCTCGAAGGTCCCCTGACATGCATTCCAAGTCTTCTAGGCTTCTTTCCTTCCAAAAAAGAGTTCGGAAGTTTCAGGTCAATTGGACTCCGTTTGATTTTCCTTTTCTTTGAAACCCTAAAACAAGGTAAAAACAGAAACTGGCACCGGGCTCTGGGTTAATAGGCTAGTCCCAAAAATGATATAAAAGTGTATAATAAAGCCCATAAACATCCAAAACAGTAGATGATATAGCATGGAGCAATCAAAAATTATAGATACGTTGGAGACGTATCACGTGTGCGTAGTTTTTTTGAAATTACAACGTTCCCCAACAGTGGCATCCGAGCCAGGTTTATGCGTAGATGTTATATGCACGAATAGAACACAAGTGAGTTGTGGGCGATACAAGTCATACTGCTTACCAGCATGTCATACTTTGGTTTGGCGGTATTGTTGGATGAAGCGCCCGGACCGACATTATGCGTACGCTTACGTGAGACTAGTTCTACCGATGTGCTTTGCTCACAGGTGGCTGGCGGGTGTCAGTTTCTCCAACTTTAGTTGAACCGAGTGTGACTACGCCCGGTCCTTGTTGAAGGTTAAAACAACACTAACTTGACGAAATATCGTTATGGTTTTGATGCGTAGGTAAGAACAGTTCTTGCTCAGCCCATAGCAGCCACGTAAAACTTGCAACAACAAAGTAGAGGACGTCTAACTTGTTTTTGCAGGGCATGTTGTGATGTGATATGGTCAAGGCATGATGCTATATTTTATTGTATGATATGATCATGTTTTGTAACAGAGTTATCGGCAACTGGTAGGAGCCATATGGTTGACGCTTTATTGTATGCAATGCAATCACCCTGTAATTGCTTTACTTTATCACTAAGAGGTAGCGATAGTTGTAGAAGCAATATGTGGAGAGACGACAACGATGCTACGATGGAGATCAAGGTGTCACGCCGGTGATGATGGTGATCATGACGGTGCTTTGGAGATGGAGATCACAGGCACAAGATGATGATGCCATATCATATCACTTATATTGGTTGCATGTGATGTTTATCCTTTATGCATCTTATTCTGCTTGATTGACGGTAGCATTATAAGATCTCTCACTAAATTTCAAGGTACAAGTGTTCTCCCTGAGTATGCACCGTTCACATACAATGGGTGCAAGCCAGTTTTGCACACGCAGAAATACTCGGGTTAAACTTGACAAGCCTATCATATGCAGATATGGCCTCGAAACACTGAGACCTAAAGGTCGAGCGTGAATCATATAGTAGATATGATTAACATAGTGATGTTCACCATTGAAAACTACTCCATTTCACGTGATGATCGGTCATGGTTTAGTTGATTTGGATCACGTAATCACTTAGATGATTAGAGGGATGCCTACATAAGTGGGAGTTCTTAAATTGCACTTTAATTTATCATGAACTTAGTACCTGATAGTATTTTGCTTGTCTATGTTGTTGTAGATAGATCGCACGTGCTGTTGTTCCATTGAATTTTAATGCGTTCCTTGAGAAAGCAAAGTTGAAAGATTATGGTAGCAATTACACGGACTAGGTCCGTAACTTGAGGATTATCCTCATTGCTGCACAGAAGAATTACACCCTGGAAGCACCACTAGGTGCCAAACCCGCTGCAGGAGCAATGCCAGATGTTATGAACATCTGGCAGAGCAAAGCTGATGACTACTCGATAGTTCATGACGGAATTATGTCCTAGAGGCAATAATAAAGTTATTATTTATTTCCTTATATCATTATAAATGTTTATTATTCTTGCTAGAATTGTATTAACCGGAAACATGATACATGTGTGAATACATAGACAAATAGAGTGTCACTAGTATGCCTCTACGTGACTAGCTTGTTGATCAAAGATGGTTATGTTTCCTAGCCATAGACATGAGTTGTTATTTGATTACCGGGATCACATTATTAGGAAAATGATGTGATTGACTTGACCCATTCCGTTAGCTTAGCACTTGATCGTTTAGTATGTTGCTATTGCTTTCTTCATGACTTATACATGTTCCTATGACTATGAGATTATGCAACTCCCGTTTACCGGAGGAACACTTTGTGTGATACCAAACGTCACAACGTAACTGGGTGATTATAAAGGTGCTCTACAGGTGTATCCGAAGGTACTTGTTGAGTTGGCGTGTTTCGAGATTAGGATTTGTCACTCCG
The DNA here is from genome assembly GCF_018294505.1 of Triticum aestivum. Classification (NCBI taxonomy): domain Eukaryota; kingdom Viridiplantae; phylum Streptophyta; class Magnoliopsida; order Poales; family Poaceae; genus Triticum; species Triticum aestivum. Next base: position 705,822,749 of record NC_057797.1, on the reverse strand, counting down.
ATTGTCGGAGAGGTATCTCTGGGCCAACTCGGTAATGCACATCACTATAAGCCATTCAAGCATTGTAACTAATGAGTTAGTTGCGGGATGATGTATTACGGAAAGAGTAAAGAGACTTGCAGGTAACAAGATTAAACTAGGTATTGAGATATTGACGATCGAATCTCGGGCAAGTAACATACCGATGATAAAGGGAACAACGTATGTTGTTATGCGGTCTGACCGATAAAGATCTTCGTAGAATATGTGGGAACCAATATGAGCATCCAGGTTCCGCTATTGGTTATTGACCGGAGACGTGTCTCAGTCATGTCTACATAGTTCTCGAACCCGTAGGGTTCGCACGCTTAAAGTTCGATGACGATCGGTATTATGAGTTTTTGTGTTTTGATGTACCAAAGGTAGTTCGTAGTCCCGGATATGATCACGGACATGACAAGGAGTCTCAAAATGGTAGAGACATAAATATAGATATATTGGATGACTATGTTCGGACATCGGAAAGGTTTCGGAAGGTTTCAGACTTATACCGGAGTACCGGGGAGTTACCGGAACCCCCCGGGGGGCTTAATGGGCCTACATGGGCCTTAGTGGAAATAGAGGGCAGCAAGGGGAGTGTGGGGCGCCCCCCCCAAGGCCCAAACTGAATTGGTTTAGGGCAAGGGGGCCGGCCCCCTCTTTCCTTCTCTTCCTCTCCCTTGCCTTCCCCCTCTCGTACTCCTACTAGGAAAAGGAGGAGTCCCACTCCTAGTAGGAGTAGGACTCCCCCCTTGGCGCGCCTCTCCCTGGCCGGCCGCCTCCTCCCCCTTGCTCCTTTATATACGGGGGTAGGGGGCACCCTATAGACACAGCAATTGATCATGGATCTCTTAGCCGTGTGCGGTGCCCCCCTCCACCATAATCGAGTTGAATGTGTGCAGAACTCGGAGGTGCCGTACGTTCGGTACTTGGATCGGTCGGATCATGAAGACGTACGACTACATCAACCACGTTGTGCTAACACTTCTGTAGTCGGTCTACGAGGGTACGTGGACACACTCTCCTCTCTCGTTGCTATGCATCACCATGATCCTGTGTGTGCGTAGGATTTTTTTGAAATTACTACGTTCCCCAACAGTGGCATCCGAGCCAGGTTATTGCGTAGATGTTATATGCATGAGTAGAACACAAGTGAGTTGTGGGCGATACAAGTCATACTGCTTACTAGCATGTCATACTTTGGTTCGACGGTATTGTTGGATGAAGCGGCCCAGACCGACATTACGTGTACGCTTATGCGAGACTGGTTCTACCGACGTGCTTTGCATAGAGGTGGCTGGCGGGTGTCAATTTCTCCAACTTTAGTTGAACCGAGTGTGGCTACGCCCGGTTCTTGTGAAGGTTAAAACAACACTAACTTGACGAACTATCGTTGTGGTTTTCATGCATAGGTAAGAATGGTTCTTGCTTAGCCCGTAGAAGCCACGTAAAACTTGCAACAACAAAGTAGAGGACGTCTAACTTGTTTTTGCAGGGCATGTTGTGATGTGATATGGTCAAGACATGATGCTATATTTATTGTATGAGATGATCATGTTTTGTAACGGAGTTATTGGCAACTGGCAGGAACCATATGATTGTCGCTTTATTGTATGCAATGCAATCGCCCTGTAATTGCTTTACTTTATCACTAAGCGGTAGCGGTAGTCGTAGAAGCAATAGCTGGCGAGATGACAATGATGCTACGATGGAGACAAGGTGTCGCGCCGGCGACGATGGTGATCATGACGGTGCTCTGGAGATGGAGATCAAAGGCACAAGATGATGATGGCCATATCATATCACTTATATTGATTGCATGTGATGTTTATCCTTTATGCATCTTATTCTGCTTTGTTTGACGGTAGCATTATAAGATGATCTCTCACAAAATTTCAAGGTAAAAGTGTTCTCCCTGAGTATGCACCGTTGCCAAAGTTCGTCGTGCCAAGACACCACGTGATGATCGGGTGTGATAAGCTCAACGTTCATCTACAATGGGTGTAAGACAGTTTTACACACGCAGAATACTCGGGTTAAACTTGACGAGCCTAGCATATGCAGGTATGGCCTCAGAACACTGAGACCGAAAGGTCGAGCGTGAATCATATAGTAGATATGATCAACATAGTGATGTTCACCATTGAAAACTACTCCATTTTCACGTGATGATCGGTCATAGTTTAGTTGATATGGATCACGTGATCACTTAGATGATTAGAGGGATGTCTTTCTAAGTGGGAGTTCTTAAGTAATATGATTAATTGAACTTAAATTTATCATGAACTTAGTACCTGATAGTATTTTGCTTGTCTATGTTATTGTAGATAGATGGCCCGTGTTGTTGTTCTGTTGATTTTTAATGCGTTCCTTGAGAAAGCGAAGTTGAAAGATGATGGTAGCAATTACATGGACTCGGTCCGTAACTTGAGGATTATCCTCATTGCTGCACAGAAGAATTACGTCCTAGAAGCACCGCTGGGTGCCAGGCCTGCTGAAGATGCTGCTAATGACGTTAAGAATGTCTGGCAGAGTAAAGCTGATGACTACTCGATAGTTCAGTGTGCCATGCTTTACGGCTTAGAACCGGGACTTCAACGATGTTTTGAACGTCATGGAGCATATGAGATGTTCCAGGAGTTGAAGTTAATATTTCAAGTAAATGCTCGGATTCAGATATATGAAGTCTCCAATAAGTTCTATAGCTGTAAGATGGAGGAGAATAGTTTTGTCAGTGAACATATACTCAAAATGTCTGGGTATCATAATCACTTGACTCAATTGGGAGTTAATCTTCCTGTTGATAGTGTCATTGACAGAGTTCTTCAATCATTGCCACCAAGCTATAAGAGCTTCGTGATGAACTATAATATGCAAGGGATGAATAAGACAATTCCCGAGCTCTTCGCAATGCTAAAGGAAGCGGAGGTAGAAATCAAGAATGACCATCAAGTGTTGATGGTCAACAAGACCACCCGTTTCAAGAAAAAGGGGAAAGGGAAGAAGAAGGGGAACTTCAAGAAGAACAGCAAACAAGTTGCTGCTCAGGAGATGAAACCCAAGTCTGTGTTGGGGAACATAGTAATTTCAAAAAATTTCCTACGCACACACAAGATCATGGTGATGCATAGCAACAAGAGGGGAGAGTGTTGTCCATGTACCCTCATAGACCGAAAGCGGAAGCATTTGCACAATGCGGTTGATGTAGTCGTACGTCTTCACGATCCGAACGATCAAGTACCGAACGTACGGCACCTCCGAGTTCAGCACACGTTCAGCTTGATGATGTCCCTCGAACTCCGATCTAGCCGAGCTTTGAGGGAGAGTTCCGTTAGCACGACAGCATGGTGACGATGATGATATTCTACTGACGCAGGGCTTCGCCTAAGCACCGCTACGACATTATCGAGGTGGACTATGGTGGAGGGGGGCACCACACACGGCTAAGATATCCAAGAGATCAATTGTTGTGTCTATGGGGTGCCCCCTGACCACGTATATAAAGGAGGGAGGGAGAGGCCGGCCCTAGAGGGGGCGCGCCAAGTAGGATTCCCTTTCCTTTCCGGAGTAGGAGAGAAGGAAAGAGGGGGAGAGGGAGAAGGAAAAAGGGGCTGCACCCCTTGTCCAATTCGGACCAGAGGGGGGTGGCGCGCGACTCCTTCCTTTTGGCCTCTCTCCTCTATTCCCGTATGGCCCAATAAGGCCCAATACTTCTCCCGGTGAATTCCTGTAACTCCCCGGTACTCCGAAAATACCCGAATCACTCGGAACCTTTCCGATGTCCGAATATAGTCATCCAATATATCAATCTTTACGTCTCGACCATTACGAGACTCCTCGTTATGTCCCCGATCTCATCCGGGACTCTGAACTACCTTATTTACAACAAAACACATAAACTCATAACATAACCGTCATCGAACTTTAAGCGTGCGGACCCTACAGGTTCGAGAACTATGTAGACATGACCGAGACACGTCTCTAGTCAATAACCAATAGCGGAACCTGGATGCTCATATTGGCTCCTACATATTCTACGAAGATCTTTATCGGTCAAACCGCATAACAACCTACGTTGTTCCCTTTGTCATCGGTATGTTACTTGCCTGAGATTCGATCGTCGGTATCTCAATACCTAGTTCAATCTCGTTATCGTCAAGTCTCTTTACTCGTTCCATAATACATCATCCCGCAACTAACTCATTAGTTGCAATGATTGCAAGGCTTAAGTAATGTGTATTACCGAGTGGGCCCAGAGATACCTCTCCGACAATCGGAGTGACAAATCCTAATCTCGAAATACGCCATCCCAACAAGTACCTTCGGAGACACCTGTAGAGCACCTTTATAATCACCCAGTTATGTTGTGACGTTTGGTAGCACACAAAGTGTTCCTCCGGTAAACGGGAGTTGCATAATCTCATAGTCATAGGAACATGTATAAGTCATGAAGAAAGCAATAGCAACAAACTAAATGATCAAGTGCTAAGCTAACGGAATGGGCCAAGTCAATCACATCATTCTCCTAATGATGTGATCCCGTTAATCAAATGTCAACTCTTTGTCTATGGCTAGGAAACATAACCATCTTTGATCAACGAGCTAGTCAAGTAGAGGCATACTAGTGACACTCTGTTTGTCTATGTATTCACACATGTATCATGTTTCCAGTTAATACAATTCTAGCATGAATAATAAACATTTATCATGATATAAGAAAATAAATAATAACTTTATTATTGCCTCTAGGGCATATTTCCTTCAGTCTCCCACTTGCACTAGAGTCAATAATCTAGTTCACATCTTTATGTGATTAGTTCACATCTCCATGTGACTAATACCCAAAGGGTTTACTAGAGTCTATAATCTAGTTCACATTGCTATGTGATTTACACCCAAAGAGTGATCATGTTTTGCTTGTGAGAGAAGTTTAGTCTATGGGTCTGCAACATTCAGATCCATATGTATTTCGCAAATTTCTATGTCTACAATGCTCTGCATGGAGCTACTCTAGCTAATTGCTCCCACTTTCAATATGTATCCAGATTGAGACTTAGAGTCATCTAGATCGATGTAAAAAGCTTGCATCGACGTAACTCTTTACGACGAACTCTTTTATCACCTCCATAACCGAGAAATATTTCCTTAGTCCTCTAAGGATAATTTTGACCGCTGTCCAGTGATATACTCCTAGATCACTATTGTACTCCCTTGTCAGAAAGATTCTAAGGTATACAATAGGACTGGTAAACAGCATAACATACTTTATATAACATATGACGAAGGCATAGGGAATGTGTAAGTTCATCTAGTGCCACCCCTAGTTGGTTTTGGAGTATTGACGACAAACCTAGTTGAGGGACTAATGTGTTTGTGAGAATTGTAGGAAAACACAGGTAGAATTCCCTCATTGATTCGGTTTTACTACCAGAGATGACCCCTAAAAATGTATGAAGACATTGAAGACAAAGGTGGTACATGAAGATATTCACTTTGAAGACTATGACAAAAGAAGACATGTTATGAAGCATATGGAGCTCGAAGACTTAGATCTTTCGTAGTTCTTTTTCTTTTGTGCTGAGTCATAGGAACCACCGTACTGTTAAGTGGGGTCCAGGAGAACCAGTCAGAATGACTGAAGTGACGCCTAAATCAAAAAACCTATGTCTTCGAGTGTGAAGACAATGAGAGCGAATCTTGTCCAGAGCCGGACAAGTCAGCTTTGCTTGTAGCCCAAGTAAAGTTGCCATGAGAGTTTAAAATCTGACCGTTGATACATGTGTCAGTTCCTTAGTGACCCAGGGTCACTTCGGACAAATCAGGTCGGGTTGCCAAGTGGCTATAAATAGCCCACCCCCACAACCATAAACAGTTGGCTGCTCAGATTTCAGTGCACGGCTTTTGTCGATTGAGAGCAACCCACCTCGAAGCCTTTGAGAGAAAATTCCTAGTGAGGAGAAAAGCCCTAACCACCCAGAGCCAGAGCAAATTGGGCATCACTTAGGTCTTCTTGTCTGAGTGATCTGAAGACTTATTACACTTGAGGACTGTGAATCCTCCAGACGGTTAGGCGTCGCGTTTAGAGCATCCAAGAGACATTGTGGATTGCCAGTGAACGAAGTTTGTGAAGGTTTGGGAGTCTACCTTGAAGACTTACCAGAGTGATTGGGCGAGGACTAAGTGACCTTAGCTCAAGGAGAATACGGTGAGGACTTGGTGTCCTGAACTGTGTGTTCAGGACTGGGTGTCCGGGACTGTGTGTCCTAAGGTTTAAATACCTAGCCGCTCCAACCAGACGTACAGTTGTCACAGCAACTGGAACTGGTCCAACATATCATTGTCTTCAACGAGTCACTGGTTACATCTTCACTTCCTTTTCTTACTGTTACATATTGTGAAGCCATTGCATGCTTGCTTTATCTTTTGTCTTCACAACGTGAATGTATGTCAGGACCCCGACTCAATGCCACATCGATCTAGCATGTAACACCTCATATCACTTTGCGGCCTCACGCACGGTATTCCCACGGGTGTCGCCTTACCTTTGCCCGGGACCGTTTGCGCCTTTTGGCACACGTATATGACAGTGTCGCTAGCATCCATATGATAAGGAGCCCGGGCTGACATGGCTAGTCGTAAACCCAAAGTGGCACAGACTTACAGGGACAGGCATCCATGACCCAGCATCGAACGTGTCGGTCATCAGCGAGTGAATCCAGGCTGTAGCACTGGGCTAGCAGGACTCCGGTGAACCGGGCTGTAGCGGGCTAACAGGACTCCGGTATTCATCGCGTGACATTTACCCGAAGGGACAGACACAGGAACGAGGAAGGACACATGCCGGCCAGCCTAAGTGTTCCGGAGCAGTAGCAAGCTACCATGGCTCGGTGGAAACACTAGGAGACATTTCCCCGTAAGAGAGGCTACTAAAGATAAACAACTAGATGGTTAGATCCCACACATACCAAGCATTTCAATAACATACACACAATATGCTCGATATGTGCAAATAAAACATGGCATCACAACATGACTCTACGACTCAAGTAATTTATTCAATAGGCTCCGAGGAGCGAGATATTACAAACAGGGGTCTCACGACCCAACATTCAGAGCATATAAGTCAAAACACAAACGGAAGCTATCATGTCTGAGTACAGACATCTAGAAATGAAAAAGGCTGAGAAGCCTGACTATCTACCAGATCCTGCCGAGGGCTCAAGATCGTAGCTGAGGTAACAAGCTAAACGTCGAAGTCCATGCGAAACTACTAGTGAGACCGAAGTCTCTCTGCAAAAACATAAAATAGGCAAACGTGAGTACAAATGTACCCAGCAAGACTTACATCAGAACTAACTACATATGCATCATTATCAACAAAGGGGATGGTGGGGTTTAACTGCAGCAAGCCAGCTTTGACTCGGTGGCTATCCTGAACTACGACTGCAATGTAACTCTTTGAGGTGGCGCACACGAGTCCACATATTCACCAACCAATACACCACTATGGATCCGCTCCCGTCTCCCTACGAGAACGCCATCCATAGCACTCACGCTTATCTTGCGTATTTTAGAGTATCCACTTTCACTTGTCTATGAACTGATATAAGCAACCCAGAAGTCCTTTACCGCGGACACGGCTATTCGAATAGATGATATTAACCCTGCAGGGGTGTACTTCTTCATACATGTTTCCACCACTTAGCGTCTGCACACGACATGTGCTCGGCAGACTTCAAGCGAAAGCCGACGTGGGTGTAGACCACGACCTACCTAAACACTCAAGTCTCTAGTCCAGGTCTATCGCCTATTCGGGTTCCATCCATGAGAAGATCCAGCCGGAGTTTCGCTCACAGCCCCAAACGATGTGAACAGGGTTCCGTGACACCAAACGGGTGCCCGGTTTACCCGGCCACGTGCCTACCGCATCACAGCCCACCCCTACGGTCAGCGCTGTCCACGGCCTCCAGCATACTACAAACACCAGAAACTACTTGCAACTCCTGGACAGAGGACAAGGGTGATTAAGAAGTCGAGCGGGGTCATATTTCAGGGCCCAATGTATGGTAGTAGCTGAGTCATGGATCACAAACACAGAACTCAGTTCCTAAGGACGGCTTCAATGAGACAACCCACCATGTACTCCTACATGGCCTCTCACCGACACCTTTTACCAAATCATGTTCACACACTTAGCTCACACACAGTAGGACATGTTCACACACCTCTGATTCATCCCGGATGAATCAGACCTGACACAACTCTAAGCAATAGCAGGCATGAAAAACAAGCATGAATGAGTAGGCACAACAGGGATCAAACAACTCCTACTCATGCTAGTGGGTTTCATCTATTTACTGTGGCAATGACAGGTCATGCAAAGGATAAAGGGGTTCAGCTACCGCAGCAAGTAACAAATATGTCGTTGTTGTCCTAATGCAGTAAAAGAGAGCAGGAGCGAGAGAGTGGGATTTTATCGGAATGAACAAGGGGGTTTTGCTTGCCTGGCACTTCTGAAGATAACATTGAGTCTTCATCAGTGTCAACGGTCACATCATCGGTATCACGTCTATCGAGAGGGGACAAATACCGGCAACACAGAAGGGAACACAATCAATGCAATGCACAATATGATGCATGATCATGACATGGCAAAATGAATGTGCTTTGGGCTAATGCAACTAGCAACAGATTAAATGAAGTTGGTTTGAATACAAGATTCAAATTCAAACTCCATATGTGATTATTCAAATGCCATTCACTTCATTTGTCCTAAACAGTAGTGATAAGTTGTTCTAACATGCATGAAAATGGTACAGACGGATTCCTTGAATTTTTCGGATAATTTTTCATATATAAATTATTTAATTTGGAGTTACGGTTGAATTTCTATGATTTTTAGAAGTTTATACAATTTTCTGGAATTTATAAATTATTTCCTAATTTATTTTAATTCCAGAAAGGAATTATTGCGTCAGCATGACCTTATCCTGACGTCATCAGGTCAACAGGGCGGGTCCAGGTCAAACCTGACGTGTGGGGGCCACACGTCAGTGGCACAGGGCTAGTTAGTGTCAATGATAGGTGGGGCCGGGTCAAAGGCCACGTCAGCGCGGTCAAAGCTGACGCGTGGGGCCACTGCAATTAGATTAAACCTAATCTATTTTAGTTAGCCGGTTAGTTAGGCGGTGGGGCCCGGCTGTCTGTGACACGATGCGGTGGTTAGCGGCTAATTAAGCCAGCCACGTCAGCTGGCCGGAGATTAGCCGGCGACGACCACAGAGCACGGCGGGGGCACGCTGGACTTGCGCTAAAGGCGACGGAGGCGGCGGCTGAGGGCACCGGGACGTAGCCCGGGCTCTCCCGCATCTGATGGGGTAGGTGGGAGGCTACGGGAACGCCGGGGCTCGCCGGAACGGAGCTCGCGGCGGCGCTGGAGTTCGGTGAGTGCGGGGTTGGCGCTGTGGTGCACGGGAGGGCGAGTTAGGATATGCGTTAGGCTCCTGGTGGCTTCCTGAGTGCGGTGACACGCTCCGAGACGAGCTCAAGCGGCTGTAGTGACGGCGGTGACGAGGTCAGCGGCGGCCGGGGTTCGGCCGCGGCGGAGCTATGGCCTAGAGCTCGCAAACGCGAGGGGAGAGAGAGGGGTTTTGCACGGAGGCTCACCGCGGAGCTGTAGGGAGGGTTAGTGGGCTCGGGGGCAGCCGGAGTGCAGCGAATCGACGGCGACAATCTCCGGTGGCCGAGGAGGGGAACGGCGACGTGGGCGGCGATGCAGGGCTTCCGGAGGGCCGTGGATCGGTGGGGAGGAAGAGGGGGTCGAGGCGGAGCTCGCAAGCACAGCGAGGGGTCGAGGGGGAGACGGTGGCCGCGGCGTTACGGTGGCGCGGCTGCGGCTGCGCTCGGCGAGTGAGAGAGAGAGAGGAAGCAGAGGAGAGATACAAGGGAGAGGGAGAGAGCGAGGGGGTCCAGGGGGGTCGGGGCGGCGCCGACGAGATGACGCGCGGCGTCGCGGTGGCCAGACGATGCAGACGAGCAGGGTGGTGGCGTGGCGAGCTTGGGCGCGCGCGCCGTGTCCCTCCTCTGCCTACTGGCGCGAGGAGGAAGGCGACAGGGAGGAGGAGGTGGGCTGGGCCACACAGTTCTGGACCAGCACAGGAGTTGGGCCGGCTCTGGTGGGCTGCACGGGTGAGGCCGGGTAGGCTCTGTTCTTTTTATTTTTTTCTTCTGTTTTGTTTTTATTTAATCTTTTGCCACTGTTTTGAAATAAAACAAATTCAAAAACAGTGACAAAATTCCCCTGAACATTTTATTTAGCACAATGAAATTATACCAAAGCACATAAAAATGTTTCAGTTATTTGAACATATATTCAGTAATATTTGGATATAAGTTCAAATTCAAAATAGTATTGATTTAAATTCAAAGTCCCAAAAATAAATCCTTAAAAATGTTCAATATTTTGGTTGGGACCAGAACCCTTGCCAAAAATTATCAAACATTTAAGAAGAGCATTTTGGAACAATGAATGAGATTTTTAGGGTTTTTGCCCCTCTTTTATTTAAGTTTTTGAGGCTTCCAAAATTCCCTCAGTTCAAATTTTCAGAATTTAAACATGATGCACACATGAGCTAGCCTAGAGCACTACCAGCAGCTAGGGATGTGACAACTCACCCCCACTAAACAAGAATCTCATCTCGAGATTCAAGCGTAGGGTAGGATGAAGGGGAAACGCAAACTAGTACAATCTTCACGATCCAGGTTGTACTTCAAATGAACGTTGATTTGAAACCCATCTTTGTCTTGTCGTTTTGCTCTGAGAACTCCAGCTAATCATGACAAGAAGAGGAAAGGAAAACTCTAGAGGGGTCGATCTTCTCGAAGATCGAACAACTCACGGAATGAGACATAGGACCATTTCTCGGGTTGAGACACGAGATACACATCGAGAGGGGTGGAAGAAACGGATGACGAAGGTTCACTAGGTGGACAACAATTCCACACTTAAGAAGGTGATGATCGGTTGTCAACATAGCAAGGAGTTGAATTGCCATGATACCACGACAAAACATCCTGGAGGAGGGTGATTCGTAGATTATTATCTTAAGTGGCAAAAAGAATTACCTTTGATATAGAGATCGTTGAGACTCTCTATATCAGCCGAAGGCAAATCACAGCAATCGATTGGCGGGGGTCGGTAGAATGGCATACTCGGACTTGGATGATGTGGATTACCTTGTTGAAGACAACGTAATGGATGATTTTGCTTATCACCGGAAATGGAAGAGATCCATGGTAGAATGGCACATTGGCGGTGCAAGCTGGGAACAAAATGCAAATGCTGGGAATGATTCTGGTAACTGGGGAAGAACCCAACAAAAGAGAGTGAATTCACTGTTTGAAAAGGTCATAGCATTTGCCGAGGAAACTGAGAGGAATCCCAGTTAGAGATGATGATAACACGTAGCGCTTGTGCGTGCTCTCAAGAACTTGAGCATTTCCATAATCATCAAGGTTTTATCAACATCCGTGTCAAGTGTCCGGTAACACAACTTACTACCATGATGAATGGTGATGGAGGATGCAGATGCAAAGGAAGATAACACCTTCTCAGATTTCACCCTTGGCGGGGCCAAGGAAAAAAAATCTGGATGATCGACCGAGAGACATTTAGCACTCCGCTTCTAATGTTCTCCTTGATGTGCTAGTGTATCCCATTCATAGCTACGGTTTGATAACTAGAACATCAAGTAAAAGGTCGGACTTCGGAACACAGAAATCCATAGGGGTAACTAGGGAGTAAATCCTACGAAATCCCTATGGGGAGGTGGCCAACTTCATCAATCAAGATATTATAATAACAGGTCTTCCGGCTGGGTGTGTTGGCCACGACATCCACTTTACCAGTTATCGCGCGACCAATATTATAATTCTTGGGAAATATTCCAACCATCATATCTGCCTGAGATTCAGATCTGGTTGGTGTCAGGATATTCCAGACTCATCGAGTCTAGGAAGAAAAACGGAAGTTTGCAACACAAATCGATGAGATGACGTTGCGAGATTCTCGGGGAATGAACTACGATAGCAAGCTCCAAAACATGAGCTGGTTCTGCTACAAACATGTGAACACGTTGTCCCAGACAAGCATTATCACATGGTAGTCTTACAATAAAACACTACCGAGTTCAGGTGGGAACCATCACCGTGGATAACGAAGTCCTTGCATAAGTCATATGATTAGCTCTTATGAAGGAACTTCTTCTCCTTGAACAAATCAATCAGTGGCTTGGTGTGCTCGGGACACATGTGGAATGAAGGTTGCAAGTCTCTAGACCACAGAATACTTCGCGCGTGTGCATGACTGATTTGGGATGATTCCAAGGAAACAAAACAATCTTCCTCAAATTCATGGCGGCAACTTGCATCATATGCACATGAATTAGGGAAAGTCACTACTTTCATTCAAACATATGCTTCATGAACGAAACACGAAGAAATGCTTACACAAGTTTCCAACACTAGGTTGATGTTCAACATGATTCATGGGGGGAGACAAAATGCTACTGATGGGCTCAACAACAACTCATCGGAATTTCCATATCACTGGACTTCCACCATCATGTGAACACGGTGATAGCATTGGTCAGACCAAAGATGTAATGGTGTATGCTCGAGGGATCAACCACGAATAAGACAACATTACGAGCATCGTTGGTACTGATTTGATTTGACGATAGCCCACACTCAAATCAAAGGATTGATAAGACAATAGGTCCAGCAACTGATCACAAGGACCAATCGATGAAGATATCATCTTTCTTCAACACACATACAAGGCATCCCTTATAATGAACTATATCGGACAAGCTTCTATCTTCCAACTCTCCAAGTTGATGCATAGCTTAACCAACTAGCTCAGGGGTATCCAACACGGATTCTTGGAGAAAGGGTGGTTTACAGGATAAACCAACTTGATCACGAGCTCAACATAACAGTCAGGTGACAGCCTGGTGATACTTTCGAGAAGATATTCGGAAAATCACGAACCACCGATATGTTACTAAGCTCGAGAACAATCTTGCTTTTCAGGGCAAGATGATATGATCAAATGAGCGAGGACTTGACAAGATCATAACTCATCAATCAAAGGGTGCACCGAAATAAGGACTAGGTAGCACGATCAGTCTTAGAAGGATGATTCAAAAACCAACACGCTAAGAATGAAATTATTGTCCCTTAACTACCAAGCAACGAGGTTGCTAGGAGTATTGAATTCACACATCACAATTCATTTGTCGGTATTCCGGTTGCATCAACACGATGGCCGAGGAATGACTAATGATGGTGAGAAGTATTACTACGTCAAAATTCATGAAAGTTGGTGCAGTTCTCATGACAATTCTGACATGAAGGGGGTAGTACTCCAAGGTAGAACAGAACCAAAAGCTGGATTGGCATTTGATCTGCGGAATTCAACTACTTTGACCCAATCCTAGATATGGATGAGGTACTGGAGTTTGTTTCTCCTATTCATTCTAAAATAGAATGGCTTGGCGGACCACAAGGGTAATAGGCATCGACGAACGAATGCACGCATACTCTTGACTATCAACTGATAGGCGAGGGTCGGAAACAACTAAGATGGGACAACTCAAAAGAACATATGATTTTCTGAGTTGTGGATGCATGGATTAGCATGTCGAACGAAGTTCAACATATTTCTTCCGGATAACCCATGCAGAAAGGTAGAACTGGCAGAGTCACGATTTATGAATGGAGAACTCATCAAGAATAATCCTGTTGTGATATTTCAGTTCAACGAGGAACTTCTGCCATAAGTAGTTCATGGTATTTGGAAGAAGAAGATACCACGGACTTCAAGGACTATCGCAAAGGTTACTAATATCCTAAAGGCACTAGCAATTACTATCAACATGAAGTAGGTAGAGTGAATCTCGGGTTCAAGAACCCAGGAATAGAATACCTACTAACTAAATGGCATCACAGGATGCTTTTGAGAATAAAGGCCAGAATCATCACACTAGGACACAAATCATGGTAGACCACTAGATGATCCCCTGAGACACCTAGGGTCATAATAATATTTCCAACATATATGTCAAGGTAACGGAGTACCTCAACTCACTGATTAGTGTGGTTAATCTGGCCCGTGGGAACATTGAAACGGGAAGAAAGGATTTGCAAATGCATCAAACTACTTAGAAACCTGGGATGACTCGGACAGCATAACGGCTGTAAATGCTCAGAAAAGATTTGAGACATTCACAAAAATGGTGGCATAACCACTCAGAAGCACAATATCAAGATTTCGAGATCAACAATTAACATACAGAAGTAGTAGAAACTGAAACGAGGCTTAAGTCCAACAATCTATAAGTCTACGGATTAGTAACACGTGATCCTGATAGAAAGAAGAGATAGCCTAGTTCTTAATCCCCGCAGGAAAGATAAGATGACTTAGATCAGAAGGCATAAGGTATAAGGAGTAAAAAGAGCCTTACGTTCCATCCCACAATCAATTCCCTTATATAACTAAAGAATTTCTAGACTCAACTTCGACCAGTTTGGCTTGGTAATCCTACAGGCAGTCAAGCTCTGATACCAACGCTGTCAGGACCCCGACTCAATGCCACATCGATCTAGCATGTAACACCCCATATCACTTTGCGGCCTCACGCACGGTATTCCCACGGGTGTCGCCTTACCTTTGCCCGGGACCGTTTGCGCCTTTTGGCACACGTATATGACAGTGTCGCTAGCATCCATATGATAAGGAGCCCGGGCTGACATGGCTAGTCGTAAACCCAAAGTGGCACAGACTTACAGGGACAGGCATCCATGACCCAGCATCGAACGTGTCGGTCATCAGCGAGTGAATCCAGGCTGTAGCACTGGGCTAGCAGGACTCCGGTGAACCGGGCTGTAGCGGGCTAACAGGACTCCGGTATTCATCGCGTGACATTTCCCCGAAGGGACAGACACAGGAACGAAGAAGGACACATGCCGGCCAGCCTAAGTGTTTCGGAGCAGTAGCAAGCTACCATGGCTCAGTGAAACACTAGGAGACATTTCCCGGTAAGAGAGGCTACTAAGGATAAACAACTAGATGGTCAGATCCCACACATACCAAGCATTTCAATAACATACACACAATATGCTCGATATGTGCAAACACAACATGGCATCACAACATGACTCTACGACTCAAGTATTTATTCAATAGGCTCCGAGGAGCGAGATATTACAAACATGAGTCTCATGACCCAACATTCAGAGCTTACAAAGCAAAGCACAAGCGGAAGCTATCATGTCTGAGTACAGACATCTATAAATGAAAAAGGCTTAGAAGCCTGACTATCTATCAGATCCTGCCGAGGGCACAAGATCGTAGCTGAGGTAACAAGCTAAACGTCGAAGTCCACGTGGAACTACTAGTGAGACCGAAGTCTCTCTGCAAAAACATAAAATAGGCAAACGTGAGTACAAATGTACCCAGCAAGACTTACATCAGAACTAACTACATATGCATCATTATCAACCAAGGGGATGGTGGGGTTTAACTGCAGCAAGCCAGCTTTGACTCGGTGGCTATCCTAAACTACGACTGCAAGTACTCTTTTGAGGTGGCGCACACGAGTCCACATATTCACCATATCAATACACCACTATGGATCCGCTCCCGTCTCCCTACGAGAACGCCATCCATAGCACTCACACTTATCTTGCGTATTTTAGAGTATCCACTTTCACTTGTCTATGAACTGATATAAGCAACCCAGAAGTCCTTTACCGCGGACACGGCTATTCGAATAGATGATGTTAACCCTGCAGGGGTGTACTTCTTCATACATGTTTCCACCACTTAGCGTCTGCACACGACATGTGCTCAGCAGACTTCAAGTGAAAGCCGACGTGGGTGTAGACCACGACCTACCTAAACACTCAAGTCTCTAGTCCAGGTTTATCGCCTATTCGGGTTCCATCCATGAGGAGATCCGGCCGGAGTTTTGCTCACAGCCCCAAACGATGTGAACAGGGTTCCGTGACACCAAACGGGCGCCCGGTATACCCGGCCACGTGCCTACCGCATCACAGCCCACCCCTACGGTCAGTGCTGTCCACGGCCTCCAGCATACTACAAACACCAGAAACTACTTGCAACTCCTGGACAGAGGACTAGGGTGAATAAGAAGTCGAGTGGGGTCATATTTCAGGGCCCAATGTATGGTAGTAGCTGAATCATGGATCACAAACACAGAACTCAGTTCCTGAGGACGGCTTCAATGAGACAACCCACCATGTACTCCTACATGGCCTCTCACCGATACCTTTTACCAAATCGTGTTCACACACTTAGCTCACACATAGTAGGACATGTTCACACACCTCTGATTCATCCCTGATGAATCAGACCTGACTCAACTCTAAGCAGTAGCAGGCATGACAAACAAACATGAATGAGTAGGCACAACAGGGCTCAAACAACTGCTACTCATACTAGTGGGTTTCATCTATTTACTGTGGAATGACAGGTCATGCAAAGGATAAAGGGGTTCAGCTACCGCAGCAAGTAACAGATGAATCGTTGTTGTCCTAATGCAGTAAAAGAGAGCAGGAGTGAGAGAGTGGGATTGTATCGGAATGAACAAGGGGGTTTTGCTTGCCTGGCACTTCTGAAGATAATATAGTTCTTCATCGGTGTCATCGATCACATCGCCGGTACACGTCTATCGAGAGGGGACAATTACCGGCAAACAAGGAAGAACGCAATCAATGCAATGCGACAATATGATGCATGAATGTGACATGGCAATATGATGTGATTTGTGCTGATGCAACTAAACCAGATTAAATGAAGTTGGTTTGAATCCAGGATTCAAATTCAAACTCCATATGTGATTATTCAGATGCCATTTAATTGATTTGTCCTAAACAGTGGTGATAAGTTGTTCTAACATGCATGGAAATGGTACAGATGGATTCCTTGAATTTTTCTGATAATTTTTCATATATAAATTATTTAATTTGGAGTTACGGTTGAATTTCTATGATTTATTGAAGTTTAGGGCATATTCTGAAAATAAATAAATCATTTCTGACTTATTTAAAATCCCAGAAGCATATACTGCGTCAGCATGACGCCGGGGTGACGTCAGCAGGTCAAAGGCGTCGACCAGGTCAAACCTGACCAGTGGGACCCACTGGTCAGTGACCCAGTCAACTAACCAAGTTAGTTAGCCCTAACTAACTGGATTGGGCCCACTGGTCAGTGACTAACCTAAATATGATTAGCCCTAACTAACTTAGTTAGCCGGGCGGGGCCCGCATGTCAGTGGCTCACCTAATTAACTAAGTTAATTAACACTAACTAACCTAACACTAATTAGGCAGGCGCCTGGGCCCACACATCAAGGTCTCGAGATCAACAATTAACATACGGAAGTAATAGGATCTGAAACGAGGCTTAATTCCAACAATTCTATAAGTCTACGGATTAGTAACACGTGATCCTGATGGAAAGAAGAGATAACCTAGTTCTTAATCCCCATAGAAGAGAAGATGATGACTCAGATCAGAAGGCCATGAGGTATAAGGAGTAAAAAGAGCCTTACGTTCCATCCCACAATCAATTCCCTTATATAACCAAAGAATTTCTAGACTCAACTTCGACCAGTTTGGCTTGGTAATCCTACAGGTAGTCAAGCTCTGATACCAACGCTGTCAGGACCCCGACTCAATGCCACATCGATCTAGCATGTAACACCTCATATCACTTTGCGGCCTCACGCACGGTATTCCCACGGGTGTCGCCTTACCTTTGCCCGGGACCGTTTGCGCCTTTTGGCACACGTATATGACAGTGTCGCTAGCATCCATATGATAAGGAGCCCGGGCTGACATGGCTAGTCGTAAACCCAAAGTGGCACAGACTTACAGGGACAGGCATCCATGACCCAGCATCGAACGTGTCGGTCATCAGCGAGTGAATCCAGGCTGTAGCACTGGGCTAGCAGGACTCCGGTGAACCGGGCTGTAGCGGGCTAACAGGACTCCGGTATTCATCGCGTGACATTTACCCGAAGGGACAGACACAGGAACGAGGAAGGACACATGCCGGCCAGCCTAAGTGTTCCGGAGCAGTAGCAAGCTACCATGGCTCGGTGGAAACACTAGGAGACATTTCCCCATAAGAGAGGCTACTAAAGATAAACAACTAGATGGTCAGATCCCACACATACCAAGCATTTCAATAACATACACACAATATGCTCGATATGTGCAAATAAAACATGGCATCACAACATGACTCTACAACTCAAGTAATTTATTCAATAGGCTCCGAGGAGCGAGATATTACAAACAGGGGTCTCACGACCCAACATTCAGAGCATATAAGTCAAAACACAAGCGGAAGCTATCATGTCTGAGTACAGACATCTAGAAATGAAAAAGGCTGAGAAGCCTGACTATCTACCAGATCCTGCTGAGGGCTCAAGATCGTAGCTGAGGTAACAAGCTAAACGTCGAAGTCCACGCGAAACTACTAGTGAGACCGAAGTCTCTCTGCAAAAACATAAAATAGGCAAACGTGAGTACAAATGTACCCAGCAAGACTTACATCAGAACTAACTACATATGCATCATTATCAACAAAGGGGATGGTGGGGTTTAACTGCAGCAAGCCAGCTTTGACTCGGTGGCTATCCTGAACTACGACTGCAATGTAACTCTTTGAGGTGGCGCACACGAGTCCACATATTCACCAACCAATACACCACTATGGATCCGCTCCCGTCTCCCTACGAGAACGCCATCCATAGCACTCACGCTTATCTTGCGTATTTTAGAGTATCCACTTTCACTTGTCTATGAACTGATATAAGCAACCCAGAAGTCCTTTACCGCGGACACGGCTATTCGAATAGATGATATTAACCCTGCAGGGGTGTACTTCTTCATACATGTTTCCACCACTTAGCGTCTGCACACGACATGTGCTCGGCAGACTTCAAGCGAAAGCCGACGTGGGTGTAGACCACGACCTACCTAAACACTCAAGTCTCTAGTCCAGGTCTATCGCCTATTCGGGTTCCATCCATGAGGAGATCCGGCCGGAGTTTCGCTCACAGCCCCAAACGATGTGAACAGGGTTCCGTGACACCAAACGGGTGCCCGGTTTACCCGGCCACGTGCCTACCGCATCATAGCCCACCCCTACAGTCAGTGTTGTCCACGGCCTCCAGCATACTACAAACACCAGAAACTACTTGCAACTCCTGGACAGAGGACAAGGGTGATTAAGAAGTCGAGCGGGGTCATATTTCAGGGCCCAATGTATGGTAGTAGCTGAGTCATGGATCACAAACACAGAACTCAGTTCCTAAGGACGGCTTCAATGAGACAACCCACCATGTACTCCTACATGGCCTCTCACCGACACCTTTTACCAAATCGTGTTCACACACTTAGCTCACACACAGTAGGACATGTTCACACACCTCTGATTCATCCCGGATGAATCAGACCTGACACAACTCTAAGCAATAGCAGGCATGACAAACAAGCATGAATGAGTAGGCACAATAGGGCTCAAACAACTCCTACTCATGCTAGTGGGTTTCATCTATTTACTGTGGCAATGACAGGTCATGCAAAGGATAAAGGGGTTCAGCTAACGCAGCAAGTAACAAATATGTCGTTGTTGTCCTAATGCAGTAAAAGAGAGCAGGAGCGAGAGAGTGGGATTTTATCAGAATGAACAAGGGGGTTTTGCTTGCCTGGCACTTCTGAAGATAACATTGAGTCTTCATCAGTGTCAACGGTCACATCATCGGTATCACGTCTATCGAGAGGGGACAAATACCGGCAACACAGAAGGGAACACAATCAATGCAATGCACAATATGATGCATGATCATGACATGGCAAAATGAATGTGCTTTGGGCTAATGCAACTAGCAACAGATTAAATGAAGTTGGTTTGAATACAAGATTCAAATTCAAACTCCATATGTGATTATTCAAACGCCATTCACTTCATTTGTCCTAAACAGTAGTGATAAGTTGTTCTAACATGCATGAAAATGGTACAGATGGATTCCTTGAATTTTTCTGATAATTTTTCATATATAAATTATTTAATTTGGAGTTACGGTTGAATTTCTATGATTTTTAGAAGTTTATACAATTTTCCGGAATTTATAAATTATTTCCTAATTTATTTTAATTCCAGAAAGGAATTATTGCGTCAGCATGACCTTATCCTGACGTCATCAGGTCAACAGGGCGGGTCCAGGTCAAACCTGACGTGTGGGGGCCACACGTCAGTGGCACAGGGCTAGTTAGTGTCAATGACAGGTGGGGCCGGGTCAAAGGCCACGTCAGCGCGGTCAAAGCTGACGCGTGGGGCCACTGCAATTAGATTAAACCTAATCTATTTTAGTTAGCCGGTTAGTTAGGCGGTGGGGCCCGGCTGTCTGTGACACGATGCGGCGGTTAGCGGCTAATTAAGCCAGCCACGTCAGCTGGCCGGAGATTAGCCGGCGACGACCACAGAGCACGGCGGGGGCACGCCGGACTTGCGCTAAAGGCGATGGAGGCGGCGGCTGAGGGCACCGGGACGTAGCCCGGGCTCTCCCGCATCTGATGGGGTAGGTGGGAGGCTACGGGAACGCCGGGGCTCGCCGAAACGGAGCTCGCGGCGGCGCCAGAGTTCGGTGAGTGCGGGGTTGGCACTGTGGTGCACGGGAGGGCGAGTTAGGATATGCGTTAGGCTCCTGGTGGCTTCCTGAGTGCAGTGACACGCTCCGAGACGAGCTCAAGCGGCTGTAGTGACGGCGGTGACGAGGTCAGCGGCGGCCGGAGTTCGGCCGCGGCGGAGCTATGGCCTAGAGCTCGCAAACGCGAGGGGAGAGAGAGGGGTTTTGCACGGAGGCTCACCGCGGAGCTGTAGGGAGGGTTAGTGGGCTCGGGGGCGGCCGGAGTGCAGCGAATCGACGGCGACGATCTCCGGTGGCCGAGGAGGGGAACGGCGACGTGGGCGGCGATGCAGGGCTTCCGGAGGGCCGTGGATCGGTGGGGAGGAAGAGGGGGTCGAGGCGGAGCTCGCAAGCACAGCGAGGGGTCGAGGGGGAGACGGTGGCCGCGGCGTTACGGTGGCGCGGCTGCGGCTGCGCTCGGCGAGTGAGAGAGAGAGGAAGCAGAGGAGAGATACAAGGGAGAGGGAGAGAGCGAGGGGGTCCAGGGGGGTCGGGGCGGCGCCGAGGAGATGACGCGCGGCGTCGCGGTGGCCAGACGATGCAGACGAGCAGGGTGGTGGCGTGGCGAGCTCGGGCGCGCGCGCCGTGTCCCTCCTCTGCCTACTGGCGCGAGGAGGAAGGCGACAGGGAGGAGGAGGTGGGCTGGGCCACACAGTGCTGGACCAGCACAGGAGCTGGGCCGGCTCTGGTGGGCTGCATGGGAGAGGCCGGGTAGGCTCTGTTCTTTTTATTTTTTTCTTCTGTTTTGTTTTTATTTAATCTTTTGCCACTGTTTTGAAATAAAACAAATTCAAAAACAGTGACAAAATTCCCCTGAACATTTTATTTAGCACAATGAAATTATACCAAAGCACATAAAAATGTTTCAGTTATTTGAACATATATTCAGTAATATTTGGATATAAGTTCAAATTCAAAATAGTATTGATTTAAATTCAAAGTCCCAAAAATAAATCCTTAAAAATGTTCAATATTTTGGTTGGGACCAGAACCCTTGCCAAAAATTATCAAACATTTAAGAAGAGCATTTTGGAACAATGAATGAGATTTTTAGGGTTTTTGCCCCTCTTTTATTTAAGTTTTTGAGGCTTCCAAAATTCCCTCAGTTCAAATTTTCAGAATTTAAACATGATGCACACATGAGCTAGCCTAGAGCACTACCAGCAGCTAGGGATGTGACAATGTATGATCTGTTTGGCTTCATAACTTCTTCCTACCTGATCCTTATTACACTGCAGTTGTTTGTCATTGTGCTTTCACTCTATTGAATACATGACCATGGCTGGCCTAGTGTAATCTAACTTCCGCTGCATAGTAATAGGCATAATCTTCGCTGTTTGTCTTCATAACTCTCACGTTTTGAAGACTTTCATAAAAATCGCCTATTCACCCACCCTCTAGTCGATACAACACACTTTCAGAATGACTTATCATTATCTTTCTATTTTCTGCTGTGGTCGGGTTTTGAGTCTTTACTCAACTTCACACCTTGCAACATAGACAAGAACTCCTTTCTTTAACTGTTCCATTTTGGACTACTTCAAAATCTTGTCAAGGTATGTACCAATGTTGGGGATATCGCTTATCGGGAACTTATCGATCAACCCATGATAAGGGGTAAATCGGCCAGTTTATCGGCATATCGGCCGATTTATCGCCATATCGGCTGATTTATCGGACGATTTATCTGGTCGGTCCGACAGTGGTAAGTGATAAATCGGCCGATTTATCGGCATATCGGAAGATATCTTGAACAGTGGTATGTACTTATTGAAATAACTTATCAAGCGTCTTGATCTATCTCTATAGATCTTGATGCTCAATGTGTAAGTAGCTTCATCGAGGTCTTTCTTAAAAAAATCCTTTCAAATACTCCTTTATGCTTTCCAGAAAATTATACATTCTTTCCGATCAACAATATGTCATTCACATATACTTATCAGAAATGTTGTAGTGCTCCCACTCACTTTCTTGTAAATACAGGCTTCACCACAAGTCTGTATAAAACCATATACTTTGATCACTTTATCAAAGCATATATTCCAACTCCGAGATGCTTGCACCAGTCCATAGATGGATCCCTGGAGCTTGCTCACTTTGTTAGCACCTTTAGGGTCGACAAAACCTTCTGGTTGCATCATATACAACTCTTCTTTTTAAGAAATCCATGAAGGAATACAATTTTGACATCCATTTGCCAAATTTCATAAAATGCGACAACTGCTAATATGATTCAGGCAGACTTTTAAGCATCGATACGAGTGAGAAAATCTCATCGTAGTCAACACCTTGAACTTGTCGAAAACACTTTGCGACAATTCAAGTTTTGTAGATAGTAACACTACTATCAGCGTCCGCCTTCCTCTTGAAGATCCATTTATTCTTAATGACTCGCCGATCAACGGGAAAGTCAATCAAAGTCCATACTTTGTTCTCATACATGGATCCAATCTCAGATTTCATGGCCTCAAGCCATTTCGCGGAATCTGGGCTCATCATCGCTTCCTCATAGTTTGTAGGTTCGTCATGGTCAATTAACATGACCTCCAGAACAAGATTACCGTACCACTCTGGTGCGGATCTTACTCTGGTTGACCTACGAGGTTCGGTAGTAACTTGATCTGAAGTTACATGATCATCATTAGCTTCCTAACTAATTGGTGTAGGAGTCAAATAAATAGATTTCAGTGATGATCTACTTTCCAATAAGGGAGCATGTACAGTTACCTCATCAAGTTCTACTTTCCTCCCACTCACTTCTTTCGAGAGAAACTCCTTCTCTAGAAAGGATCCATTCTCAGCAACGAATGTCTTGCCTTCGGATCTGTGATAGAAGGTGTACCCAACTGTCTCCTTTGGGTATCCGTTGAAGACACATTTCTCCGATTTGGGTTTGAACTTATCAGGATGAAACTTTTCCTTATAAGCATCACAACCCCAAACTTTAAGAAACGGCAACTTTGGTTTGTTGCTAAACCACAGTTCATATGGTGTCGTCTCAACGGATTTAGATGGTGCCCTTTTTTAACGTGAATGCAACTATCTCTAATGCATAACCCCAAAACTATAGTGTTTAATTGGTAAAAAACATCATAGATTTCACTATATCCAATAATAGTACGGTTATGACGTTCGGACACACCATTATGTTGTGGTGTTCCAGGTGGCACGATTTTTTGAAACTATTCCACATTGTTTTAATTGAAGACCAAACTTGTAACTCAAATATTTGTCTCTGCGATCAGATCGTAGAAACTTTATTTTCTTGTCATTATGATTTTCCACTTCCCTGAAGTTCTTTGAACTTTTCAAATGTTTCAGACTTATGTTTCATCAAGTAGATATACCCATATCTTATCAAATCATCTGTGAAGGTCAGAAAATAACGATACCCACCACGAGCCTCAACACTCATCGGACTGCATACATCAGTATGTATTATTTTCAATAAGTCGGTTGCTCGCTCCATTGTTCCGGAGAACGGAGTATTAGTCATCTTTCCCATGAGGCATGGTTCGCAAGCATCAAAATGATTCATAATCAAGTGACTCCAAAAGCCCATCAGCATGGAGTTTCTTCATGCGCTTTACACCAATATGACCTAAACGACAATGCCTTAAATAAGTTGCACTATCATTATTAACTTTGCATCTTTTGGCTTTAATATTATGAATATGTGTATCACTACGATCGAGATCCAGCGAACCATTTGTCATTGGGTGTATGCCCATAGAAGGTTTTATTCCTGTAAACAGAACAGCAATTATTCTCTAACTTAAGTGAATAACCGTTTTGCAATAAACATGATCAAATCATATTCATGCTCAACACAAACAACAAATAACATTTATTTAGGTTTAACACTAATCCCTAAAGTATAGGGAGTGTGCGATGATGATCATATCAATCTTGGAACCACTTCCAACACACATCGTCACTTCACCCTTAACTAGTCTCTCTTCATTCTGCAAGTCCCGTTTCGAGTTACTACTCTTTAGCAACTGAACCAGTATCAAATACCGATAGGTTGCTATAAACACTAGTAAAGTACACATCAATAACATGTATATCAAAATATAGCATTGTTCACTTTGCCATCCTTCTTATCAGCCAAGTACTTAGGGCAGTTTCGCTTCCAGTGACCGGTCCCTTTGCAGTAGAAGCACTTAGTCTCAGGCTTAGGTCCAGACTTGGGCTTCTTCACTTGAGCAACAACTTGCTTGCCGTTCTTCTTGAAGTTCCCTTTCTTCCCGTTTGCCCTTTTCTTGAAACTAGTGGTCTTGTTAATCATCAACACTTGATGCTCTTTCTTGATTTCTACCTTCATCGATTTCATCATCATGAAAAGCTCAGGAAACGTTTTCGTCATCCTTGCATACTATAGTTCATCACGAAGTTCTACTAACTTGGTGATGGTGACTAGAGAATTCTCTCAATCACTATTTTATCTGGATGATTAACTCCTACTTGATTCAAGCGATTGTAGTACCCAGACAATCTGAACACATGCTCACTGCTTGAGCTATTCTCCTCCATCTTTTAGCTATAGAACTTGTTGGAGACTTCATATCTCTCAACTCGGGTATTTGCTTGAAATATTAACTTCAACTCCTGGAACATCTCATATGATCCATGACGTTCAAAACATCTTTGAAGTCCCGATTCTAAGCTGTTAAGCATGGTGCACTAAACTGTCAAGTAGTCATCATATTGAGCTAGCCAAACGTTCATGACGTCTGCATCTGCTCCTACAATAGGTCTGTCACCTAGCAGTGCATCAAGGACATAATTCTTCTGTGCAGCAATGAGGATAATCCTCAGATCACAGATCCAATCTGCATCATTGCTACTACCATTTTTCAACTTAGTTTTCTCTAGGAACATATCAAAAATAAAACAGAGGAGCTATATGCGAGCTATTGATCTACAACATAGATATGCTAATACTACCAGGACTAAGTTCATGATAAATTAAAGTTCAATTACTCATATTACTTAAGAACACCCACTTAGATAGACATCCCTCTAATCATCTAAGTGATCACGTGATCCAAATCAACTAAACCATGTCCGATCATCACGTGAGATGGAGTAGTTTTCAATGGTGAACATCACTATGTTGATCATATCTACTATATGATTCACGCTCGACCTTTCGGTCTCAGTGTTCCGAGGCCATATCTGCATATGCTAGGCTCGTCAAGTTTAACCTGAGTATTCCGCGTGTGCAACTGTTTTGCACCCGTTGTATTTGAACATAGAGCCTATCACACCCGATCATCACGTGGTGTCTCAGAACGAAGAACTTTCGCAACGGTGCATACTCAGGGAGAACACTTATACCTTGATAATTTAGTGAGAGATCATATTATAATGCTACCGTCAATCAAAGCAAGATAAGATGCATAAAAGATAAACATCACATGCAATCAATATAAGTGATATGATATGGCCATCATGATCTTGTGCTTGTGATCTTCATCTCTGAAGCACCGTCATGATTACCATTGTCACCGGCGCGACCCTTTGATATCCATCGTACATCGTTGTCATCTCGCCAACTTATGCTTCTACGACTATTGCTACCGCTTGGTGATAAAGTAAAGTATTACAGGGCGATTACATTGCATACAATAAAGCGACAACCATATGGCTCCTGCTAGTTGCCGATAACTCGGTTACAAAACATGATCATCTCATACAATAAAATATAGCATCATGCCTTGACCATATCACATCACAACATGCCCTGCAAAAACAAGTTAGACGTCTTCTACTTTGTTGTTGCAAGTTTTACGTGGCTTCTATGGGCTGAGCAAGAACCGTTCTTACCTACACAGAAAAACCACAATGACAGTTTGTCAAGTTAATGTTGTTTTAACCTTCTCAAGGACCGAGCGTAGCCACACTTGGTTCAAGTAAAGTTGGAGAAACTGACACCCGCCAGCCACCTGTGTGCAAAGCAAGTCGATAGAACCAGTCTCGCGTAAACGTACGCGTAATGTCGGTCCGGGCCGCTTCATCCAACAATACCGCCGAACCAAAGTATGACATGCTGGTAAGCAGTATGACTTATATCGCCCACAACTCACTTGTGTTCTACTCATGCATATAACATCTACGCATAAAACCAGGCTCGGATGCCACTGTTGGGGAGCGTAGTAATTTCAAAAAAAAATTCCTACGCACACACAGGATCATCGTGATGCATAGCAACAAGAGGGGAGAGTGTTGTCCATGTACCCTCATAGACCGAAAGCGGAAGCGTTTGCACAACGCGGTTGATGTAGTCGTACGTCTTCACGATCCGACCGCTCAAGTACCAAACATACGACACCTCCGAGTTCAGCACACGTTCAGCTTGATGATGTCTCTCGAACTCTGATCCAGTGAAGCTTTGAGGGAGAGTTCCGTCAGCACGATGGCATGGTGACGATGACGATGTTCTACCGACGCAGGGCTTCGCCTAAGCACCGCTATGATATTATCGAGGTGGACTATGGTGGAGGGGGCGCCGCACACGGCTAAGAGATCCAAGAGATCAATTGTTGTGTCTATGGGCTGCCCCTGGCCACATATATAAAGGAGGGATGGAGAGGCCGGCCCTAGAGGGGGCACGCCAAGGGTGGGGAGTCCTACTAGGACTCCCAAGTCCTAGTAGGATTCCCCTTTCCTTTCCGGAGTAGGAGAGAAGGAAAGAGGGGGAGAGGGAGAAGTAAAAAGGGGCTGCACCCCTTGTCCAATTCGGACCAGAGGGGGTGGGGGCGCCTCCTTCCTTTTGGCCTCTCTCCTCTATTCCCGTATGGCCCAATAAGGCCCAATACTTCTCCCGGTGAATTCTCGTAAATCCCCCGTACTCCGAAAATACCTGAATCACTCGGAACCTTTCCGATGTCCGAATATAGTCGTCCAATATATCAATCTTTACGTCTCGACCATTTTGAGACTCCTCGTCATGTCCTCGATCTCATACGGGACTACGAACTACCTTCGATACATCAAAACACATAAACTCATAAAATAACCGTCATCAAACTTTAAGCATGCGGACCCTACGGGTTCGAGAATTATGTAGACATGACCAAGACACGTCTCCGGTCAATAACCAATAGCAGAACCTGGATGCTCATATTGTCTTCTACATATTCTACGAAGATCTTTATCGGTCAAACCACATAACAACATACGTTGTTCCCTTTGTCATCGGTATGTTACTTGCCCGAGATTCGATCATCGGTATCTCAATTCATAGTTCAATCTCGTTACCGGCAAGTCTCTTTACTCATTCCGTAATACATCATCCCGCAACTAACTCATTAGTTGCAATGCTTGCAAGGCTTAAGTAATGTGTATTACCGAGTGGGCCCAGAGATACCTCTCCGACAATCGGAGTGACAAATCCTAATCTCGAAATACGCCAACCTAACAAGTACCTTCGGAGAGACCTGTAGATCACCTTTATAATCACCCAGTTACATTGTGACATTTGGTAGCACACAAAGTGTTCCTCCGGTAAACGGGAGTTGCATAATCTCATAGTCATAGGAACATGTATAAGTCATGAAGAAAGCAATAGCAACAAACTAAGCAATCAAGTGCTAGGCTAACGGAATGGGTCAAGTCAATCACATCATTCTCCTAATGATGTGATCCCGTTAATCAAATGACAACTCTTTGTCTATGGTAGGAAACATAACCATCTTTGATCAACGAGCTAGTCAAGTAGATGCATACTAGTGACACTCTATTTGTCTATGTATTCACACATGTATCATGTTTCAAGTTAATACAATTCTAGCATGAATAATAAACATTTATCATGATATAAGGAAATAAATAATAACTTTATTATTGCCTCTAGGGCATATTTCCTTCAGTCCGGACCTAAGCCTGAGACTGAGTGCTTCTACTGCAAACAGACTAGTCACTGGAAGCGGAACTGCCCCAAGTATTTTGGCGGATAAGAAGGATGGTAAGGGGAACAAAGGTATATGTGATATACATGTTATTGATGTGTACCTTACCAGAGCTCGCAGTAGCACCTGGGTATTTGATACTGGTTCTGTTGCTAATATTTGCAACTCGAAACAGGGACTACAGATTAAGCAAAGACTGGCTAAGGACAAGGTGACGATGCATGTGGGAAATGGTTCCAAAGTCGATGTGATCGCCGTCGGCACGCTACCTCTACCTCTACCTTCGGGATTAGTTTTAGACCTGAATAGTTTTTATGTGGTGCCAGCGTTGAGCATGAACATTATTTCTGGATCTTGTTTGATGCGAGATGGTTATTCATTTAAATAAGAGAATAATGGTTGTTCTATTTATATGAGTAATATCTTTTATGGTCATGCACCCTTGAAGAGTGGTCTATTTGTGTTAAATCTCGATAGTAGTGACAAACATATTCATAATGTTGAAGCCAAAAGATGCAGAGTTGCTAATCATAGTGCAACTTATTTGTGGCATTGCCGTTTGGGTCATATTAGTGTAAAGCGCATGAAGAAACTACATTCTGATGGACTTTTGGAATCACTTGATTATGAATCACTTGGTACTTGCGAACCATGCCTCATTGGCAAGATGACTAAAACGCCGTTCTCCGGAACAATGGAGCGAGCAATAGATTTGTTGGAAATCATACATACTGATGTATGTGGTCAAATGAATATTGAAGCTGGCGGGGGGTATCATTATTTTCTCACCTTCCCAGATGATTTGAGCAGATATGGGTATATCTACTTAATGAAACATAAGTCTGAAACATTTAAAAGTTCAAAGAATTTCAGAGTGTAGTGGAAAATCATTGTAACAAGAAAATAAATTTCTACGATCTGATCGTGGAAGAGAATATTTGAGTTACGAGTTTGGTCTACATTTGAAACAATGCAGAATAGTTTCGCAACTCACACCATGTCGTGGGTTTGTCACGGCAGATGTCCTCGTGAAAGGACTTAGTTGTGGAACCATCACGACGGGTTAGCTTAAAGGGGTTAAACCGGACAAGGGGACATGGGAGTTTATACTAGTTCGGCCCCTTCGATGAAGGTAAAAGCCTACGTCTAGTTGTGATTGGTATTGCTAGGGTTTCGAAGGCCAGGGAGCGAATCCGCTTTGTCTGGCTTTCGAGTTGTTGTTCTCTATCCCTAAACCATGGCCGGGTCGTCCCTTTATATACATAGGTTGATGCCCGCCGGGCTACAGAGTCCTGAAGCCGGTTTATAAACGTATCCGGTTCGGTCTCTCTATTTCTATCTTACTATACAAGTTATATGACTGGGCCGGTTTACATTTACATATTGTACTCGCCTCTGGGCCCTCCGTAAAGCGCTCGCATATTTACATCTTCATGGGCTTCTAATCTTCAAAGAGTCAACCCGGCTACCCAAGGCCGGTTTACCTCCAGTAGTAATATCCCCAACATTAGGCCCCAGATTGGTTTGAACTTGTTCATGTCAATCTTCCACACTTTTAGAAAAGATCTTCTCTCTTGTCTTCGTTTTTGATCTTGTAAACCGCCGTGACGTCATACTTCAAAATTACGATAAACTGTCCTGACATCATCCATCCGTTGATATCGGAGAATCCTTCATTTAATATATATGCAGCTATCGAGGCGACACCTTTATTAACTTATCCATTTTTTGGACTCCTCGATTCACACACTTGCCATTTTTCACTTCGCCTTATAAATAGGACCGAGGGGTCATTTTCACCGTTCCCCCCGTGCCTCTTCGCATCATCTTCATCGCGCCGCTCAACCTTTGGAACTCCGCCGCCACCATCGACCCTCGTTTCTGCTCCGATCTCGGCCGCTGCATCGCCCTGAACGCACCAGAGAACTGCGGCGCCCTTCTGCTTCTTCACTAGCTCCAGTAAGCTCTGCTTTTTTCACTATAGATTTGTTCTAGGGTTTCGATATTCCTCGCAGTTCTTCCGAAGTTCATCAGTGCTGTTCTTCCATGTTCTTCCTTTAATAGATGGACACTTCATGCTTGATACATCTCTTACTGTAGCTTACCTACCATGATCATCACAAATCTTTATGTGCAAACAAGTGATCTGTCTGTCAAAAATTGCTTCAGTTCTGTACCCCTTCAAGATCCAATTATTTTTGCTTTTCTGTCTTATCTCTAGATCCGAAAGTATTATACATCACTGTGAGATCTATTTCTCCCCACGCCAATATAAGCGATTTGACATTGGATAAATAGTCTAAGACATTAGTCCTCTGATAAACCGGAAGAGCATGTTACCTTCACAAATATACTCCGGTTTAACAATGTCAGATCAATCCTGCGCTAGTATTATCTTCTTTCTCATTATACTAGTCTCCGGGTTGTACCATTTATTATATCAGTACGTTTCTTACTCCCTTGTCTCTTGTGTATGATCATGCATAATTTATAAACCGGCCTTTTATTTTCAGTTTGTTCACTTTGCAATGGCCAAACAATTCACTGCCTGCAACTGGGCTCGTTCCCAGGTTACTGAAGCTCAACTGGATGAGATGGTTAGCATCGGCTCTCCGCCTAAGAAAACTGAGATCAAATGGCGAGCCCCAGGAACTAAGAATCCTCCAACCCCAAGACAAGGCGAAGTGGTAATCTTTGTTGACCATATAAGCCGTGGTTTCAAACTGCCAGGGTCGAAATTTTATCGAGATGTGCTTGCCAGCTTGCAACTGCATCCACAAGATATTGGTCCCAATTCTGTCCCCAACTTATGCAATTTCCAAGTCTTCTGTGAAGCCTATTTACAGGAAGAACCAACTGCCGAATTGTTCCGGGATTTCTTTCACTTAAACCGGCGCACAGAGTTTGTGAATGCCCCGAATACAGAGCTTGGTGGTGTTTCGATTCAAAAGCGGAAAGAAGTGGAATTTCCTCATGCCAAACACCATAGCCACCCAAAGGAATGGAACCAAACATGGTTCTATTGCAGAGACACTTCGCCTGAGGATGAGAATCCCCTCCCCGGCTTCCGAGATCATAGATTATCCAATACTCACCCAATGCCACAATGCCTGAGCTCCTCAGAAAGGGCAAAATATGCTCCTCAAATCGCCAAGCTCCGAACCTTTATGGCAAATGGTTTAACAGGTGTGGATTTTGTACGCTGTTGGATATCCTGGAGTATCTTGCCGCTAAGCCGGTGCCCCGGTTTAATGTGCGAATATACCGGTGAGGTTGACAATCCTCAACGCCACTGCAACATCCAATTATCCGAGGAAGAAGTTACTGAAGGTGTAAAGAAGATTCTGAATGAATCGGAACTGGTCTGTAGTCAAACCGGCCTAAGTCCCTTCTACACCAAGAACAAACCGCCTGCTGTAAGCATTACACTTCCTCTTCATCTGTAATATCTTTGACTTATACAAGCTGTAATCCTTCTTCTTTATATGTATAGGGTGATGACCCTTCTGGAAACGGAAATCCATAGAGAAAGCGGCAAAGCCAACTGGAGACAAAGTGGCCAAGCCAACCCGCCCGAAGACCAAAGCCGTAGAACGGACATCAAAGCGGAAACCGGCTGACCGGATTAATATGGAGCTTGATGATGATACTGATGACCCAGAAGCTGAGGTAGAACTTGACTCACTTGGCTCTCTTTTTATGCATCTTATTAACAATGATCTTCCTCAGGAGGAGGTCGAAGCTAGTCAGGCTGAGGACGTAGAGGTAATTACCCTTTCCTCCGGTTCAGACTCTATGCCAACACAAAAACCTCGCCAAACAATCCGGAAAGTAAGCTTTTCTCATCCTCTTGCTCACTTGGATCCAACATTTATTTTAAAGACTCAACAGCATGAGGCTCGCCGGACAACTCGGCACAGTGGCCAACAGGTCACCTCTACCGATTTACCTGATACCCCGATTCGGAAGCGTCGGTCTGAGGTCTCTCCTACTTCTAACCATTCTTACCCCAAGGCAGGTTATTTCAGACAGCCTCTTAATCCGTCCGATTCAAATTATCAGGTGACACCTCCATCTTCTTCTGGTGAATCGACAGCAACTCAACTCCCCCCTTTGAAAACTGTGGCTGGGTGAGTTACGAAAAACCTTTCCTTTCAATGTGCCCTATATCTTTTTAACAGGATGTTAACCCTTTTTATTCTGTTTGTAGGGCCAAAGCTAGACCTAACAAGAAAGCTCATGTCACCAATCCGCCAGAAGACCCTGTTGCCTAAGAAGAAGAACCAAGAGTTGAAACGGAGCAAACAGGTGAACCGGAAGGCCTCCATCCTAAAACAAATTTTGATGATCCGCCCCTTGACGGCCAGCATACTGATGAACCCATAGATGTTGAGCCTGCCGCCCCTGATGCTGAACCGGCAAAACCAAACCGGGCTAATCCAATGAAAGACACTGAAATTCCATCATCATCCGCCCAAAATCTTGAAGGCCAAAACGATGATGTTATTATTACCGGAGCCGGCCACAGTTCTCCTGGTCATCCCGTCATTTTGGCTCAGCATAGTGCCAAAGAAGAGCAAATTGCCAGGGATAAAGGTAAATGGAGCAGTGACTTATCAAACTATGCTCATCTTAACGCTGATGAGCTTCATTCCGGCTTCTTGAACTGTCTGCACTCAAACCGGGACTATGAAGCCGGTTTGGTGAATTTGATGAAAGAACGATATGAGGTAAATTCTTCTCCCTTGCACATTGATTTATAGCTGAAATACTATTCCAAGTAGCCCCCAAGAGCCATTTTCTGATTGTCAATCATAAACCGGATCTTTGTAACACTTTAAGTATCCCATCATTAATCTTTGCCAAGGCGTGTCTTCAATCATAGATAAGACTCATGTTTGAAAAATGAGATAACATTCTGTAGCATAGCCCCCAAAGGCCGGTTTAACTTGGCAAGTTAATCCGGTTTTTAATCCATACCGCCAGTTAAGAACAAACGTACATTAGCCCCCAAGTGTCAAGGATAATGCTTGCATTGTTCTGGAGACTTGCATAGAAGGTAGTATTTGAGAGCAAATAAGCATTAGCCCCCAAGTATGAAGTGGATAACTTGTTATATGCTTTATACTTAGTGCATATATATGTTGTTTTGTTGAAGATACCTTCAATATTGCAGGCTGAACTGAGAAGCAAAGATGCCAAAAACTCTGACTTGCAAGAAAATGTGAAGTCGCAACAAGCCGAAGCTGCAAAAGCCAAAGAGGAGCTGACCCAGGCCCTGGCCGGAATGGAAAAATTGAAAGAATCCTTCAATCAAGAGCATGCTGCACGGGAAACCGAAAAAGCCGGTTTGACCAAAAGAGCCGTAGATGCCGAGGAGCCCTGAAACCGGTTGCTGAAGAACTAGCCGGTTTGAAGCACCAAATCAACGCTATGACCTCTGCTATCTTTGGTAAGTATCTGCTTATGTATGTTGCATCAGGTAATGAATCTTAAAACTGACCACGATGTTGACAAAATCTTTGGCATGAACTCGGATCACTCATCTTGGTACAGATATGCGGATGAAGCTCAAAGCGGCATACACATTGGTTGAGCAGCTATACTCTGGATCTCAGCGAGCCATTAGTACAACAGCCTATAACAAACCGGCGCCAACGTTGATTAAGGAAACCCTTGAGAAGCTGGGCATGTTACCGGCGCGTATTTCCGAGCTGAAGAGAGCCGCTGCAAGAACCGGAGCATTAACTGCCCTTATTCGAGCCAAGGCCTGGATTCCAGATCTTGAAGTGGAGGATATCATTAAAGGGTATCCAGGCGTTAAAGAAGACGGTTCAAACTTTGACAATGATGATCTTCGGCGGTTGACCAAACAGATGCGGCCAGCGGCCAGCAAATTAGCTGAAGACACCGATTTGTCCCATTTTCAACCGTTTTATGATGCAGAAGGGAAAAGACAACCGGCCGTGATCCATGAAGTCGAAGAACTTGTGCCTCCGATTCGTAAGCACACTTATGCCCCTGATATTAACCCTTCTGATCTTATCCATGAAGAAGCAGTATTCTGAGCCTTAACCGGAATCGATTGGTCAACGACTGATTTCCAGCGGCTGGGGAGGGATGAAGAAGTGCGTGCACCAACTGATCCGCAACCGTCAAACTATCGTGAGGAAGAGTCTTGATCCGGTCGCCGGTTTATATGGCTACTGTGAAAAACAATGGCACTGTGGAGCCGCTTTAAAGCTTCATGTAATAGGATAGGTGAAACTTTGTTTATCTGGCATGCCATCGAGCATGCTTCATAGCCCTTTGTGACAATCTGTGCCACCCTTCAGGATATATTTTATTCATAATCTATGATGACTTGCCTTCCTGGGTACAAAAAACTTAAAAGTGTCTAGCGGTTTACCGCTAAACATGTCATAATATCCAAGAAGTATATAGTACTTGAGCTGATTAATCAAGTGTTTGTACAAAAAATAATGTACAGAACATACCTCCTTGAGTGAGCAAATGTGCATACAGCAAAGGTGTTTAACACCAACCCGATACATTTGATAATCTCATCTTTCATAATGTCGGTCTATCTATTAAACCGGACCGGTATACCTACCGGATTTTCGTCATAATACTGGTGATCTAGTCAAACCTTACCGGGTCAGTGACCACCATTTTATAACTGATCATGAGCCAACAGCTGGTGGTTGGAAAGCAAGCAGGATCAAGGATGCCGGTTTAACAAAAAAATACTTATGGTTGTCAACAAACAAAATTCAAATAGGAAAATATGCGAGGCTTTTTACGAGCTGCCAGGCTCCAAATCGAGGCTTTTCATGGGTTGCCAGGCCTCTGAGTTAAACCATTTAACAAAGCCTTTTAAGATGGGCCTCCAATTAACCAATCACCGTTTTAACTATGACAAGTTCAGGGTCTGTAAAAGATTGACTTGTCAAGCGTTCGATGGGTCATGCCAGGATTACCTGGATAGGAGTGGCTTACTTGATGAAGGCAGGTTAACCCGGGGTTTTAGGTGAATACACCAGGCTTCCAAGCCGTGGCTTGATAGCCAATTACGAGGGTCCTTTCAAACTCTTTGTTGCTTTGCAAAAAAGAGCCCCCACGTAACTTTGTGAGCGATGCTCAGCGTGTGCCTATGTTTGAGTTTGTACAGTGCACAATACTCTCTTTGGCTCCACAAATTTTCCTTGCGTGGCTGAAATGCCTATCAAGTGGTGTAGCTGTGGTTCAAACATGACCAAGCCCCCTAGTGATTTTCTTTATCTTTATGCAGTTGCTAAATCCGGTTTAACAAAGACTCCGCTTTGACCGTTAACTTGTAAAAGCACACATATGATATAAGAAAGAACATATACCCTGCTTATAACGGAGGCTCCGGTTTATTATATGGTATATACACTGTCATAAATATGTACAGGTGAAAAAGCCTATGGCTTCAAGTATAGTAAGGCCGAAGGAGAGCTATGTTCCATGGCCACTTTGTCTCCTCCTCCGATTGACGTGAGTCTTCATGCTCTCGAACATCAATGAGGTAGTAGGATCCCTTATGCATATTTTTGCTGACCACAAAGGGTCCTTCCCAAGGGGGGGATAACTTATGCATATCAGTCTGATCCTGGATGAGCCGGAGCACCAAATCACCTTCTTGAAAGGTTCTAGTTTTAACCCGGCGGCTGTGATAACGCCGAAGATCTTGTTGATAAATCGCTTAACGCACTACTGCAAGACCCCGCTCTTCATCCAACAGGTCCAGAGAATCCTGACGTGCCTTCTCATTATCAGCTTCAACATAAGATGCCACACGAGGCGAATCGTGATGGATGTCACTAGGAAGAACCGCCTCTGCTCCATAAACCATGAAGAAAGGCGTGTAACCCGTAGACCTATTGGGTGTGGTATTGATGCTCCATAACACAGAAGGTAACTCCTCGACCCAACAACCCGGCATCCGCTTTAAGGGAACCATAAGCCTTGGTTTGATACCCCGCAGAATTTCTTGATTTTCCCTTTCTGCTTGACCATTAGATTGGGGGTGAGCCACTGATGCTAGATCAAGCCGGATGTGCTCATGTTGACAGAATTCTTCCATCTCTCCTTTTGACAAGTTAGTGCCATTATCTGTTATAATGCTATGTGGAAAGCCAAACCGGAATATCACCTTTTTGATGAATTGAACCGCTGTGGCTGCATCACACTTGTTGACTGGCTCTGCCTCTACCCATTTAGTGAATTTATCAACTCCTACTAACAGATGGGTCTTCTTGTCCTTGGAGCGCTTGAAGGGTCCAACCATATCCAGCCCCCAAGTGGAAAATGGCCACGTAATTGGAATCATCCGCAACTCTTGAGCCGGAACGTGCGCACGGCGGGCAAACTTCTGACATCCATCACATCTTTTGACCAAATCCTCTGCATCAGCATGCACCATCAACCAGTAAAAACCATGGCGAAAAGCTTTAGCAACCAACGATTTTGAACTGGCGTGATGACCGCAATCCCCTTCATGAATTTCTCGCA
Source organism: Triticum aestivum (assembly GCF_018294505.1). NCBI lineage: Eukaryota > Viridiplantae > Streptophyta > Magnoliopsida > Poales > Poaceae > Triticum > Triticum aestivum. The sequence goes on along the minus strand of NC_057797.1, from coordinate 705,785,497 downwards.
AAATCTCACAACCTTCTTGAGGAGAAATGCATCGTTGAATCGCACCTAAAACACTGTAACGATGTAACTCCCCATTGAGTATGGTCATGGACTTGGAACGCCAGATTATCTGTCGGGCCAACGTTTCCTCAGCTGGTAACTCACCTCGGTTCATGTAATCCAGATATGGGATCGTCCAATCCGGTATGGCATGCAAAGCTGCCACCAATTGAGCCTCCGGATCAGGAACAGCCAAATCCTCTTCGATTGGTATTTTGACTGATGGATTGTGCAACACATCAAGAAAGACATTGGGCAGAACCGGTTTATGTTGGGAACCAAGACGACTTAAAGCGTCCGCCGCTTCATTCTCCCGCCGGTCTATATGGTCCACCTGATAACCTTTAAAGTGACCAGCCACTGTGTCCACCTCTCGCCGATATGCAGCCATGAGCAGGTCCTTAGAATCCCAAGTGCCAGATACTTGCTGAGCCACTAGATCTGAATCGCTGAAGCACTTAACCCGGCTCAGATTCATCTCTTTAGCCATCCGAAGACCGTGGAGTAAAGCCTCATATTCAGCTGCATTGTTAGTAAAAGGGAACATTAAACGAAGGACATAACAAAACTTATCACCTCGTGGGGAGGTTAATACGACTCCAGCCCCCGAACCCTCTAGCTGTCTGGACCCATCAAAATGAATAGTCCAATATGTATTATCTGGTTTCTCCTCAGGTGCCTGTAGCTCCGTCCAATCGTTGATGAAATCTATGAGTGCCTGGGACTTGATCGCCGTGCGGGGTATATATCTGAGCCTGTGGGGTCCAAGCTCAATGGCCCACTTGGCAATCTGGTCGGTTGCCTCTCTGTTTTGAATGATGTCACCCAGAGGAGATGAACTGACTACTGTGATAGGATGGCCCTGAAAATAGTGTTTGAGCTTCCGGCTTGCCATAAACACCCCATACACCAGTTTCTGCCAATGCGGATATCTTTGCTTTGATTCAATGAGCACCTCACTGATATAATAAACCGGCTGTTGAACCGGATACTCTTTGCCAGGCTCTTTGCGCTCTACCACAATGGCTACGCTGACAGCCCGGGCATTAGCAGCCACATATAATAATAAGGGCTCTTTATCAATCGGTGCTGCCAGTACGGGCGGTTCCACAAGCTGTTTCTTCAAATCTCCAAACGCCTTATCAGCTGCTTCACTCCAGACAAAGTTATCCGTTTTCTTAAGCATCTGATATAAGGGAATGGCCTTCTCTCCAAGGCGGTTGATAAACCGGCTTAAGGCTGTAATCCGGCCGGCCAGACGTTCCACATCGTTAATACACGCCGGTTTAGCCAAGGATGTAATCGCTGCAATCTTTTCCGGATTAGCCTCAATGCCTCTGTTTGAAACCAGAAAGCCTAAGAGCTTGCCTGCCGGGACACTGAAAACACACTTCTCCGGATTGAGCATCATCTTGTAGACCCGGAGATTGTCAAAAGTTTCCCGTAGATCATATATCAACGTCTCCTCCTTTCTGGATTTGACCTTAATATCATCTACATACGCATGGACATTGTGCCTAATTTGCTTATGAAGGCAATTCTGAACACATCGCTGGTAAGTTGCCTGGGCACTCTTGAGTCCAAAGGGCATGGACACATAGCAGAAGGCTCCAAAGGGAGTTATAAAGGCTGTCTTCTCCTGGTCCTTAACTACCATTTTGATCTGATGATAACCAGAATAAGCATCCAAAAATCACAAAAGGTCACAACCCGCCGTAGCATCGATTATCTGATCAATGCGAGGGAGAGCAAAGGGGTCTGCAGGGCAAGCCTTGTTTAAATCCGTGTAGTCCACACACATGCGCCAAGTGCCGTTTTTCTTAAGAACCAGCACCGGATTAGCTAACCACTCTGGATGAAAAACTTCAACAATAAACCCAGCAGCCAACAAACGGGCGACCTCTTCACCTATAGCCTTGCGCCTTTCCTCGTTGAAGCGGCGGAGGAACTGTCGGACCGGTTTGAACTTCGGATCAATGTTGAGTGTGTGCTCAGCGAGTTCTCTCGGTACACCTGGCATGTCAGAAGGTTTCCATGCAAAGATGTCCCGATTCTCACGGATGAACTTGATGAGCACGCTTTCCTATTTGGGATCCAGGTTAGTGCTGATGCTGAACTGTTTGGATGAATTGCTAGGGACAAAGTCAACCATCTTAGTATCTGTAGCTGATTTGGACTTCAATGCTGGATCATGTTCCGTGGTTGGCTTTTTAAGGAAGTCATGTCTGCCGGATCAACTTGCTCCTTATAGAATGTTAACTCCTCCGTGGCACAAACCGACTCAGCAAAAGCCGCATCGCCTTCTTCACGCTCCAAAGCAATCTTTCTACTTCCATGTACTGTGACAGTCCACTTATGACCTGGCATTTTAAGCTGCAGATAAACATAACATGGCCTTGCCATAAACTTAGCATAAACCGGCCGCCCAAACAGAGCGTGATACGGACTTTTGATCTTCACCACCTCAAATGTCACTGTTTCTGACCTTGAATCGTAGTCATCTCCAAAAGCTACCTCCAAAGCTATCTTACCAACAGGATATGCAGACTTACCAGGCACCACACCATGAAATACCGTGTTCGACGGTTTAAGATCCTTATCTTTCAACCACATACGGCGGAATGTATCATAATACAAAATATTGATACTACTTCCCCCATCCATGAGCACTTTAGTGAAATTGTATCCCCAGGGGCGGGTGGTCCTCTCTGCTCCACAAAATAGGTTGCTCTGACTAGCGTAAATACTGAGGTACTGCCGGCTCAACAGAGTTGACTACCCCTTTGTGAAGCTTCTGATCACGTTTGCACAAACTAGTAGTGAAGACATGATATTGCCCGCTGTTCAGCTATTTGGGATTGCTCTGATAACCCGACTGCTGCTGCTGCTGATTCCCCTGATGGTTGGAACCTCCCTGGTTGCCTTGGTGTCCTTGATTGACGTGTCCGGTTTGATTTCGTGGAAACCCTGAACCGGAACCACCGCCTCCGTAACCCGGCCCGTACAAACCTCCTCTTGAACCGCCGGGCGGGCCGTTGTCATATTGGAACATATTGGAATTCTTGAAATCCCGCATGATATAACAATCTTTCCAGAGATGTGATGTCGGTTTCTCCTTTGATCCATGCTTTGGACAGGGTTGATTTAACAAATGCTCCAAATTGTTTCCTGGACCTCCACCCCTCTGGGGCTGCTTGCCTTTATGGCGCTGGCCATTCTCCTGCGCGTTGGCATTTGCGACAAAGTCCAAACCACTGTCAGCCTTGCACTTACCAGCGTTTCCATGGCCTGCCGGATTGTGTTGTTGGCCTTTGGCATTGCCGGTCTTCTTACCCTTCTCCGGTTTGTCCTCCTCTGAATCCGGATCCTTGGTATTATTTGAATCGGGTATTTAACCAAAGCAGCCATGAGTGTTGACATGTCGTTGCAGTGACGTTTGAGCCTTCCCAACTTCTGTTTCAACGGTTTGAAACCGCAATTACCCTCTAACGTTAACACTGCGGTGTCTGCGTTGATACGATCTGACGAATGCAAAATCGCCGAGACCCGTTTGACCCAGTGGGTCGTGGACTCCCCTTCCTCTTGGACACAAGCGGCCAGATCTACAATTGACATCGGCTACTTACACATATCCTTGAAGTTCTGGATAAACCGGTGCTTCAATTCGGCCCATGATCAAATAGAGTTGATCGGCAAGCTCTTCAACCAAGTGCGAGCTGTTTCTTCCAACATCATGGTGAAATATTTAGCACACACCACCTCGTCCACATCTAACATCTCCATTGCCATCTCATAGCTCTCCACCCACGCCTCTGGCTGCAAATCGGCGGTATAATTTGGTACCTTACGAGGTCCCTTGAAATCCTTGGGTAGTTGCACATTACGCAAAGCAGGAGATAAACACAGTACCCCTAAGGAACTGAACATCGCCCCTGGCTCCACGGAGGCAGTGGGGTGAACCGGAGTATGCTGTCGTGCCTTGTGTCTAGCTGTCAACTCGGCCTCTTGACGTGCGCGGCCATGATCCACAACATCTTGCGCATTAGCACCTCCCCCAGCCGGGTTGTTCCCTCGTGGCAAATTTAGGCGGCGTGCACTACTGGACACAGCCGGTTCATCTTCCACATGTCTGCTATAACTCCGGCTTGGGCGGGGAGTGGAGTTAATCCTCTCACGGCTGTGTGAATATGCTAGCTGTTGATTTAGTGCTGTCTGAAGGAGATCCCTGGCCCGACGTGCTTCCACTGCCATTGGTGACTCGCCATCAGTTGGGAGGGCCGCCAGGCGTGAAGCAGCGGCCACAATGTTGTCCAATAGGTTGGAATAAAGCCCGAGCAGCGTTGGTGGTACAACGTTGTTCCGACGAGGCAGGTCCGTCGTGCGCGGCTGAACCGGCGCTCCTGCTCCCAGCGCCCCCGCCTGGTTTAGTGTGGGTTGGTTGCCAGCTCGTGCACCTGGCGTGTTGAAAAGATTCTACGGCTCATAAACCGACGGGAGACGTGATCGGTACCTTCTTATCATGGCTTCCTCCAAAGCATTCTGATCCAGTCTAATCCGGTAAGCCTGTGCTTCCAACTCGGCCCGCTCCACAGCCATCCTGACGTTCTCTGCTGCTAGGTCCGCTTTGGCCTAGGCTATCTGATCTTTCACCTTTGCAATCTCTGCATCGTGCTGATCCCTGGCTGCTGCGTCTACCTCCATGGACATCAATGTTGCCAGAGCGTCGAACAAATCAGATAAGACTTGGGCCGGAGGCGGCGCCGAGCTTCCTGCCCCTGCTGGCGTGGCCGTTGTTGAACCGGAGAGCATTGCTGCGGCGGTAGATGAATGAGGCGCCGATTGTGTGCCGGCCATGAAGATGGCGGCCCGGTTTGGCTGACCGGGGGAAGCCGGAATACTGTTGCTCTTGGATCCTCCCTCAATCCGGCCGTCCTGCAACTGGTAAAGCGATTCGGTTTCTCCAGAAGACTCGTCATCAGAGCAGACTACGGTTTCTCCTTCGGACACCGGTCCGTCCTCGTGCCCTGATCCATGGATGACACCTACGAAAACATGCCTTGCCTCGGGCTGAACTGGCGAAGGACTTGCACACCGAGCCGTTTCGATGATGTCGGTGCAGATGTCCGGCTCGGGGGCCGGTTCGCCGATCTTGCTGATGAAGATGTGAATCCCACCAAAGGGGACCCGGTACCCGTATTCGATTGAATCGGCCTCGGGACCCCATCCTGCGTTGTCGATGTAGAGCTTGCCGCGGCGACTCTTTGTCATCCAGCCCACAGCGTATCCCTTAAGTCCATCAAAGCTGCCCTTCAAGAACTCGAAACCATCGTGCGATGGACCCACGGTGGGCGCCAACTGTCGTGGGTTTGTCACGGCAGATGTCCTCGTGAAAGGACTTAGTTGTGGAACCATCGCGACGGGTTAGCTTAAAGGGGTTAAACCGGACAAGGGGACACGGGAGTGTATACTAGTTCGGCCCCTTCGATGAAGGTAAAAGCCTACGTCTAGTTGTGATTGGTATTGCTAGGGTTTCGAAGGCCAGGGAGCGAATCCGCTTTGTCTGGCTTTCGAGTTGTTGTTCTCTGTCCCTAAACCATGGCCGGGTCGTCCCTTTATATACATAGGTTGACGCCTGCCGGGCTACAGAGTCCCGAAGCCGGTTTATAAACGTATCCAGTTCGGTCTCTCTCTTTCTATCTTACTATACAAGTTATATGACTGGGCCGGTTTACATTTACATATTGTACTCGCCTCTGGGCCCTCCGTAAAGCACTAGCATCTTTACATCTTCATGGGCTTCTAATCTTTGAAGAGTCAACCCGGCTACCCAAGGCCGGTTTACCTCCAGTAGTAATATCCCCAACACACCACCTGGAACACCACAGCGTAATGGTGTGTCCAAACGTCGTAATCGTACTTTACTAGATACTAGTAGAGGCACACGTGCAACGCACGTTAATATTTAGGTAATATATTAATTACACGTGGGTGTTAGGAATGCAATTATTCGTGTGTTAATCATGTGATTGGTGCAATATTTGGTATGATATTAATTGCACGTTAAACACGTTTAACGCTCACCATTGGAGCAGTCTAGGTCGTTGGATTGACTTAGTTCGATGGCCGAGATCAGTTGGATCTACCCCTTTAGGTCTTTTTATATTAGTATAGATGGTGCGATCTATGATGTCTCTTACTGATTTACCGCTATAGTTTTGGGGTTATGCTTTAGAGACGACTGCATTCATGTTAAATAGGGAACCATGTAAATCCCTTGAGATGACTCCTTATGAATTATGGTTTGGAAAGAAACCAAAGTTGTCGTTTCTTAAAGTTTGGGGCTGCGATGCTTATGTGAAATAGCTTCAACCAGATAAACTCGAACCCAAATCGGAGAAATGTGTCTTCAGAGGATCCCAAAGGAAACTGTTGGGTACACCTTCTATCATAGATATGAAGGCAAGACATTCGTTTCTAAGAATGGATCCTTTCTAGAGAAGGAGTTTCTCTTGAAAGAAGTGAGTGGAAGGAAAGTAGAACTTGATGAGGTAACTGTACCTGCTCCCTTATTGGAAAGTAGTTCATCAAAGAAACCGGTTCTTGTGACACCTACACCAATTAGTGAGGAAACTAATGATGATGATCATGAAACTTCAGGTCAAGTTACTGTTGAACCTCGTAGGTCAGAGTAAGATCTGCACCAGAGTGGTATGGTAATCCTGTTCTGGAGGTCATGTTGCTAGACCATGACGAACCTACGAACTATGAGGAAGCGATGATGAGCCCAGATTCCGCAAAATGGCTTGAGGCCATGAAATGTGAGATGGGATTCATGTATGAGAACAAAGTGTGGACTTTGGTTGACTTTCCCGATGACAGCAAGCCATCGAGAATAAATGGATCTTCAAGAAGAAGACAGACACTGATGGTAATGTTACTGTCTACAAATCTCAACTTGTTGCGAAAGGTTTTTGACAAGTTCAAGGAGTTGACTACGATGAGACCTTTTCACCCGTAGCGATGCTTAAGTCCGTCCGAATCATGTTAGCTATTGTCGCATTTTATGATTATGAAATTTGGCAAATCAATGTAAAGACTGCATTCCTGAATGGATTTCTGGAAGAAGAGTTGTATATGATGGAACCTGAAGGTTTTATCGATCCAAAAGGTGCTAACAAAGTGTGCAAGCTCCAGTGATCCATTTATGGACTGGTGCAAGCCTCTCGGAGTTGGAATAAACATTTTGATAGTGTGATCAAAGCATATGGTTTTATACAGACTTTTGGGGAAGCCTGTATTTACAAGAAAGTGAGTAGGAGCTCTGTAGCATTTATAATATTATATGTGGATGACATATTGTTGATTGGAAACGATATAGAATTTCTGGATAGCATAAAAGGATACTTGAATAAGAGTTTTTTAATGAAAGACCTCGGTGAAGCTTCTTACATATTGGGCATCAAGATCTATAGAGATAGATCAAGCCGCTTAATTGGACTTTCACAAAGCACATACCTTGACAAAGTTTTGAAGAAGTTCAAAATGGATCAGGCAAAGAAAGGGTTCTTGCCTGTGTTACAAGGTGTGAAGTTGAGTAAGACTCAATGCCCGACCACTACAGAAGATAGAGAGAAAATGAAAGATGTTCCCTATGCTTCAGCCATAGGCTCTATCATGTATGCAATGCTATGTACCAGACCTGATGTGTGCCTTGCTATTAGTTTAGCAGGGAGCTACCAAAGTAATCCAGGAGTGGATCACTTGACAGCAGTCAAGAACATCCTGAAGTATCTGAAAAGGACTAAGGATATGTTTCTCGTTTATGGAGGTGACAAAGAGCTCATCGTAAATGGTTATGTTGATGCAAGATTTGATACTGATCCAGACATTCTAAATCGCAAACCGGATACGTGTTTATATTCAACGGTGGAGCTGTCAGTTGGAGCAGTTCTAAGCAGAGCGTCGTGGCGGGATCTACATGTGAAGCGGAGTACATTGCTGTTTCAGAAGCAGCAAATGAAGGAGTCTGGATGAAGGAGTTCATATCTGATCTAGGTGTCATACCTAGTGTATCGGGTCCAATGAAAATCTTTTGTGACAATACTGGTGCAATTGCCTTGGGAAAGGAATCCAGATTTCAGAAGAGAACCAAGCACATCAAGAGACGCTTCAACTCCATCCGGGATCAAGTCCAGGTGGGAGACATAGAGATTTGCAAGATACATGTGGATCTTAATGTTGCAGACCCGTTGAATAAGCCTCTTCCATGAGCAAAACATGATCAACACCAAGGCTCCATGGGTGTTAGAATCATTACTGTGTAATCTAGATTATTGACTCTAGTGCAAGTGGGTGACTGAAAGAAATATGCCCTAGAGGCAATAATAAAGTTATTATTTATTTCCTTATATCATGATAGATGTTCATTATTGATGCTATAATTTTATTAACCGGAAACATGATACATGTGTGAATACATAGACAAACAGAGTGTCACTAGTATGCCTCTACTTGACTAGCTCGTTGATCAAAGATGGTTATGTTTCCTAGCCATAGACATGAGTTGTCCTTTCATCAACGGGATCACATCATTAGGAGAATGATGTGATTGACTTGACCCATTCCGTTAGCTTAGCACTTGATCGTTTAGTATGTTTCTATTACTTTCTTCATGACTTATACATGTTCCTATGACTATGAGATTATGCAACTCCTGTTTACCGGAGGAACACTTTGTGTGCTACCAAACGTCACAACATAACTAGGTGATTATAAAGGTGCTCTACAGGTGTCTCCGGAGGTACTTGTTGAGCTGGCGTATTTCGAGATTAGGATTTGTCACTCCGATTGTCGGAGAGGTACCTCTGGGCCCACTCGTTTAATGCACATCACTATAAGCCTTGCAAGCATTGTAACTAATGAGTTAGTTGCGGGATGATGTATTACGGAACAAGTAAAGAGACTTGCCGGTAACGAGATTGAACTAGGTATTGAGATACCGACGATCGAATCTCGGGCAAGTAACATACCAATGACAAAGGGAACAACGTATGTTGTTATGCGGTTTGACCGATAAAGATTTTCATAGAATATGTGGGAACCAATATGAGCATCCAGGTTCCGCTATTGGTTATTGACCGGAGACGTGTATCGGTCATGTCTACATAGTTCTCGAACCCGTAGGGTCCGCACGCTTAAAGTTCAGTGACGATCGGTATTATGAGTTTTTGTGTTTTGATGTACTGAAGGTAGTTCGGAGTCCTGGATATGATCACGGACATGACGAGGAGTCTCGAAATGGTTGAGACGTAAATATCGATATATTGGACGAGTATGTTCGGACATCAGCAATGTTCCGTAAGTTTTCGGACATATACCGGAGTACCGGGGGGTTACCGGAACCCCGCGGGTGGCTTAATAGGCCTACATGGGCCTTAGTGGAAATAGAGGGCAGCAAGGGGAGTGTGGGCCATGGACTCCGAGCAGCTCATATCCGTGCCCGTCGAGTCCGACTGGGCACCGATTGATACGTCTCCAACGTATCTATAATTTTTGATTGCTCCATGCTATATTATCTACTGTTTTGGACATTATTGGGCTTTATTATCCACTTTTATATTATTTTTGGGACTAACCTATTAACCGGAGGCCTAGCCCAGAATTGTTGTTTTTTGCCTGTTTTAGGGTTTTGAAGAAAAGGAATATCAAACGGAGTCCAAACGGAATGAAACCTTCGGGAACGTGATTTTTAGGAAAATTATGATGCGGGAGACTTGGACCCTACGTCAAGAAAGAAAACAGGAGGGCACGGGGTAGGGGGCCGTGCCCACCCCCACCAGGCGTGCCCTCCACCCTCGTGGGCCCCCTGTTGCTCCACCGACGTACTCCTTCCTCCTATATATACCTACGTACCCCCAAATGATCAGATACAGAGCAAAAACCCTAATTCCATCGTCATAACTTTCTGTATCCACGAGATCCCATCTTGGGGCCAGGTCCGGAGCTCCGCCGGAGGGGGCATTGTCGGTGTCAAAATCGGCGGATCTCGGGTAGGGGGTCCCGAACTGTGCGTCTAGGCCGGATGGTAACAGGAGTCAAGGGACACGAAGTTTTACCCAGGTTCGGGCCCTCTTGATGGAGGTAAAACCCTACATCCTGCTTGATTAATATTGAAGATAGGGGTGTTACAAGAGTAGATCTACCACGAGATCAGAGAGGCTAAACCCTAGAAGCTAGCCTACAGTATGATTGTATGTTGTGATTGTTGTCCTACGGACTAAAACCCTCCGGTTTATATAGACAATGGAGAGGGTTAGGGTTACACAAGGTCGGTTACAAAGGAGGAGTCAAGTAGAGTCCCGTATACGTATTGCCTAGCTTGCCTTCCACGCCAAGTAGAGTCCCATCTGGACACGAGACGAAGTCTTCAATCTTGCATCTTCATAGTCTAACAGTCCGGCTAATGGAGATAGTCCGGCTGTCCGGAGACCCCCTAATCCAGGACTCCCTCAGTAGCCCCTGAACCAGGCTTCAAAGACGACGAGTTCGGCGCGCAGTTTTATTCGACATTGCAAGGAGGGTTCCTTCTCCGAATACATTACAGAAGATGATGAATACGAGGATAGCGTCCGACCCTGCAAAATAAGTCCCACATTTCACCGTAGAGAGAATAATGTTTTTTCGCAGATCTAATTTGCTGGCTTGTTTTGTCAGCATGACGTCATGTCACGGCCCAGTGACTATTCGAACCGTTTCTTTAAACGATCCCCGCACATAATGCGAGGCAGTTTCTCGACATGTCTTGTCAAAGCAGAGATCGTGTCCCCTTATTACGGGATTCTCATCAATACGGACGTGGGTAACCCAACCGTGCCATCAATTGCGGCGCTTGGGGGATAAGCGAGTTTTACTAGGCAAGTGGGGACGTTTAATTTTTTCCGCCCATATAAAGGATAAGGATTCACTTTTCTATCCATGCCTTCTTCCTCCTTTGCTCATCCACTCCCACATACTCGAGCTCTAGCGCCCAAGTCCTCACTTCCATCTCAACCTTCTCCAACCATGTCCGGAGTGGGAGGCAAGTGGATGGTCTCCTCCGTCACAGAGGGAGACGTCAAGAAACTGAGGAGAGCCGGATACCTGCACGACGATATCGCGCACCGGCTCCCAGATGAGGGACAGTGTAACACCCCGGATATAACTTTCCCAATTTGTACTCCAACTCTTGCCATTTCCGGCGTTAAGTTAATTTATTTTTCGGGTTCGGGTTTTTGTCTCCGTGTGTTGTTATCGTTGTCATGCATCTCATATCATGTCATCGTGTGCATTGCATTTGCATACGTGTTCGTCTCATGCATTCGAGCATTTTCCCCGTTGTCCGTTTTGCATTCCGGCGCTTCGTTCCCCTCCGGTGGTCAATTCTATCTTTCTTTCGTGTGTGGGAATTAAAGATTTCCGGATTTGACCGAGACTTGCCATGCGGCCTTGGTTTACTACCGGTAGACCGCCTGTCAAGTTTCGTATCATTTGGACTTCGTTTGATACTCCAACGGTTAACCGAGGGACCGAAAAGGCCTCATGTATGTTGTAGCCCAACACCCCTAAAATTTGGCCCAAAACCCACCTAACTCTGCTCCATCATCTAGATCGTTCGATCACGATCGCGTGGCCGAAAACCGCACCTCATTTGGACTCTCCTAGCTCCCTCTATGCCTATATATAGGTCCTCCTGGAATTTCGCGGATCCCCTCTCTTCGAAACCCTAGAAAAAGCCACCGCGCCGCGCCGGACATTGTCCGATCCGGCCGGACATCGCCGCTGTCCAACCAGGGGCTGCCACGTGGACGTGAACCCACATCCCCGCCGCCTCGCCCGCGCCGGCCCACCTGGCCCGCGCGCGGCCCTCCGCGCC